>NC_056746.1:165673866-165751366 GCF_019279795.1 Protopterus annectens | reverse complement strand
AGAGAGACGCACAGAGAGAGAGAGAGAGAGAGACGCACAGAGAGAGAGAGAGAGAGAGAGAGAGACGCACAGAGAGAGAGAGAGACGCACACAGAGAGAGAGAGAGAGACGCACACAGAGAGAGAGAGAGACGACGCAGAGAGAGAGAGAGACGCACACAGAGAGACGCACACACAGAGAGAGAGAGAGACGCACACAGAGAGAGAGAGAGACGACACAGAGAGAGAGAGAGAGAGACACAGAGAGAGAGAGAGAGAGACAGAGAGAGAGAGAGAGACAGAGAGAGAGAGAGAGAGACGCACAGAGAGAGAGAGACGCACAGAGAGAGAGAGAGAGAGAGAGACGCACAGAGAGAGAGAGACGCACAGAGAGAGAGAGAGAGAGAGAGAGACACAGAGAGAGAGACACAGAGAGAGAGAGACGCACACAGAGAGAGAGAGACGCACAGAGAGAGAGAGAGACGCACAGAGAGAGAGAGAGAGAGAGACGCACAGAGAGAGAGAGAGACGCACAGAGAGAGAGAGAGAGAGACGAGACAGAGAGAGAGAGAGAGACACAGAGAGAGAGAGAGAGAGAGAGAGAGACAGAGAGAGAGAGAGAGAGAGACGCACAGAGAGAGAGAGAGAGACGCACAGAGAGAGAGAGAGACACACAGAGAGAGAGAGAGAGAGACACAGAGAGAGAGAGAGACACACAGAGAGAGAGAGAGACGCACACAGAGAGAGAGAGAGACGCACACAGAGAGAGAGAGACGCACACAGAGAGAGAGACGCACACAGAGAGAGAGACGCACACAGAGAGAGAGACGCACACAGAGAGAGAGAGATGCACACAGAGAGAGAGAGATGCACACACAGAGAGAGAGAGATGCACACAGAGAGAGAGAGATGCACACAGAGAGAGAGAGATGCAAGCACACAGAGAGAGAGAGACGCACACACACACAGACGCACGCACACAGACGCACGTGTTCAACAAATTCAAATAGTATGCAGCTCTTATAAAAAACAAATGGGCTCTAATAAGTTAAATATGAACCAACTATTAATGTAGAAACACTCTAAATACTATAAATGTCTACTAAAACACACTTCTTATTCTAATCTATAAAAAGCACACCAAAGAAAGGGAAGGGAGATACTAAAGGCCTATATAAACGATGGCCAAAAGGACTACAAGGAACACTAGTTTAATAAGATATTAAAAGTTGAAAAGTATTATTAAAGATAAAATTTTTTTTTTTTTTTTTTAGAAAACTATTATACTGGCCCGAGCTGTGAGGAAACCTCCGATCTGTTGCAAGTAACAGAAGGTGCATCATGGGATAGGGACTTGGCCTCGAGCTATCTGAAGACCTTGAGCTTTGTAGTTGGCCGACGCAGAGCCCAGGATCGCCTCCAAACCCATCTGTAAGAATGAACGGCGAGATAGAACAACTTCACTTTAATAATTACAGCTCCAGTAAAGAATCTGAGAAAGCACCAGAGATCCTGGTGGACAGGGATTAGAAGGCGCAGATACAGTTTGAAGATAGTGTTTCAAATGGCAAAACAGAATGCTGTTCCTGCATTCCAATTCTGCCTTAGGACAGATCAATGCAAAGCAACAACTGCTTGTGTAAGACTTTTAAAACAGTTTGGTGGCTAACAGTATATTCCTGCTTTTTGAGGGATGCAGGACATTAACCGATGATGTGGACCTGGATGCTGAAAGCCATCTATTCTCAGCTTATGAAATGCTCCTTTATTAAAAGCTATAAAAAGAAGTTATGTACTTACCATAATGTTCCATGTTTGTAGTCCATCTCACCTACATTCTTGCTGGATGGGTTCAGAGCAGACTCTGCAGATACTAAAGTTCAAGAGCTTTTACTGGCTCAAGGCTATTCCCTATCTCATGGTGCCTCACGGCAATTCCCCAGATCGTGTTTGCAAGAAAGTAACTACATACATAATAATAATTATACTATCAATAACTATGTACATACAAAGGTACTTTGATATATTATCTATGCCATGTGGACAGACAGGTACAACAAGGTCAGACAGCACAGCATAATGGATAGTCCACCAATTCCTCAAGGAAACAGGAAGGGGGAAGGTGGGTGGGACACAAGAATGTAACTGAGATGGACTACAAACAAGGAACGTTATGCTAAGTACATAACTTCTTTACGTTATGTAGTCCTATCTCGCCGTAATTCTTGCTGGATGGGACAGCGTCCCTAGCACCTTTATCCCAGGTGGCTCAAGCAAAGAGAATCTTCAGCACAGTCAGCCCAAAGGATGACCTGTCCCGGGAGGCCAAAACCAATTTGTAATAGTGACAAAGGTATGAGGCCTTGCCCAAGTAGCTGCTGCACAAATGGTATCAATTGGGAGTTTTGATTTAAAGGCATATGAAGTAGATACTGCCCTAGTTGAATTGGCCTTTTACTTTAGCAGGTAGTTGTTTCCAAGCATTTTTGTAAGCAAATGAGATGCAGTCTGAAAGCCATTTAGACAAGGTGACCTTGGAGAGAGGCAAGCCTTTGCTTCTGTCTGAAAAGGAAACGAACAATTGATCCGATTTCCGAAAATCTTTAGTCCTGTGCAGGTAAAATCAGATAATTCTGTGGACATCTAATTGTAGTCTGTATTCTGATTTATTGCTGTAATTTGGGAAGAATACTGGGAATTCAATAGTTGTGTTTAGATTATGTTCTGAACATACCTTGGGGAGAAAGGAAGGATTAGTTCCTTAGGGAGACTATTCTTGTGGAAAATAATATAAACAGGTCGAATGGTCAGGGCTTGCAATTCTGAAACACTCCTAGCAGATGTTATGGCAACCAAGAACAATGTCTTCGAAGACTGCAATTTCAAGTCAGATGAAGAAGACTGTTCAAAAAGTGAAGAAAAAGTTCAAATCCCAAGGCTCCAGAGGTTACTTGACTAGACTAGAGGTCTGAGAAGGACTCCTCCTTTCAAAAAGGTTTTGCATAAAGAGTGGGACATAATTGGATTTCCCATATTCCCAAAATGATAATGAGAGATTGCAGCTAACTGAACTCTAATAGTAGCAGCTACAGCTCCTTCTTGAAAAATAGATGCAAGGAAGGAAAAGATAGACTATGAGAGCCGAGAGTAGGGATCTATGTCTTGTTTAGCAGCACAAATGGAAAACCTTTTCCATTTACTGGAATATAATTTCCTGGTGGAAGGTTTGTGTGAAGAAATGAGGATATGTTTAACTGAAGGAACCTGGCTATTCTTGGAACTGGAGCAGCCATGCTGTCAATTTCGGGGTTTGGATGGTAGGATGGAACTGTCCTGATTGGTGAATCAGAAGGTCTGGAGATGGTTCCAGAATCCATGGTTCCTCCAAGAGATAGGGCCAGAGGAAGGGGAAATCAGACTTGACAAAGCCAGTAAGGAGCAATGAGGATCAGGGTACTCTAACAGTTTTGCTTGCTGAATCACTTTTGGTATGACAGGAAAGGGTGGAAAAGCATAAATAAGTCCCAGAGGCCAATTGTGGACTAGAGCGTCCCTGGGTGACATCCCGGATGGGGAATGAGGGCAAAATAGTTGCTGCATTTGGTGCTGATGTACACGGTGAACAGGTCGCAGAAAGGTTGGCCACATTTGCGGAAAATCTCTTCTGCAACTTCTGCTTTCAGAGACCACTTTGTGAGGCATCAGAATTGCTCGACTCAGTCTGCTATCACACTGGTCTTCCCTGGAATGTGCATTGCTACCAGAAAGTGCTGCGTGTCCATCGCCCATTTCCATACTCTTAGTGCCTCTCAACAATGTGGGTAAGACTTGGTTCTCCCCTGCTTATGTACCACACTACGGACATGTTGCCTGATTGGATCGCAATTATGCCGGTGGGAAGAGAACTGTGAAGTGCTTGCAATGCATATAGCACTGCTCTCATCTCCAGAACATTTATGTGCAAGTGGCTCTCGTGATCGTGCCAGATACCGTGGACAGTCATTCCCACATAATGCCCCCCCCCCCCCCAAATCTGGGAAGCGCCTGTGGTCAAGACTGCATTTTTTTGAGGGAGAGCAAAGAGATGACCTAGATGAAGCTGATCTTATGTAACCACCATGTTAGATTTTTCTTGCAGGAGTTTGTGATGAGTACTTGGTGGGACAAGGGTAGATCCTGCATTGACCACTGGGCAAATAGCCACTTAAGTACTCTCATGTGTAGACAGGCTAGGGGAACTAAGAGAATGGTTGAAGCCATAGTCCCTAGACCCTGAAGAACTATCCTGTCCTGCACTTCAGCTTTTTTTTAGCAAGAATCTGACTTGGTTGCGCAACAATTCTATCCTTTCTGGTGTCAGTATACCTGTGATGGAGGTTCACTATGTCTGAGTCTAAGACGACACTGCACTGCGATGGAGATAAGGCGGATTTTTTTTTTAGATTTACTGTAATCCCTAATCTGGTGCACAAGGACGGAGTTTGGTCCCTGGCTCGGATTAGTTGGTGCTTGGTGGTAGCAGTGAGGAGCCAGTCTAAATACAGATGCACCTGGAATCCCTGACATCTCAGGTGAGACGTGACCACTGACATACATTTGGTGAACACTCTGGGGGCTGTAGTGAGGCCAAAGGGCAGTGTTCGAAATTGAACATGGCTGGCTTCCAGCCGAAAGTGCAGATGTCTTCTGAAGCACCTGTCCATTTTGATATGGTAGTATAGGTTCATAGGTAGGTACTAGGCTATCTGCCCGAGGGCATTTATAAGCCTAGCCAGAGTGTGTCGGCTTTCGCTGCCCCATTGATTAATTAACTGATCCTCTGTCAAGCAGAGCCAATGAAGTGATCCCAGGGGTGTATTTTCTGTTACCCATTCACTCGTCAAGATTTCTCTTGAGTGTTAGTGAGGGGCTCTGCCTGATGTAATTTGGAATTTTGTTCCAAAGCATGGGGAGTCTCTGTGACAGGAATCTATCCCTCCAGCATGTTCTGTTTAGTGTTGTGGAGAAGTAGCTCACTAAAGCGTAGGGCTTGCAGTGACTTGGATTTCTTTAGGTGGACCATGTCCATCAATTCTGAGTTGGATATGGCTTTGTAAGTCAAGCAGAGATCACCTCTGAGTAAGCGATATGCCACTGAGTACAGCCGGAGTTTTTTCAGTCGGGCTGCATAGGACATATGTTTGAGACTAATAATAGTCTTGGTGAGGTACTTTTGTGGTCTTTCCAGCTGTTAGAAGTGTCTTGTGAGGTACATCCTAAATGGGACATTGTACTCTATGATGGGTCTAATGAGTGACTAGCAGAGGGGCACTATAAAGTACAGTTTTATACCTACCATAAATGTAGATGTTCGAGTGTTCACCCTGCTGCAGTCATCACACTTGGGTTATCCTGCCGTCAGGCGATCCCGCAGTCGGCCTCAGTTCCAAAGTCTTGGTCCGGCGTCGGTTGCTGTTACTTCTTCCCTGACGTCAGAGCGCCAGGGGTATACAAGAGGCATCCAACGCCATTTTCTTCAGTTTTTTTGCCCCAGATGTCAGGTGCCCCCAGTAGGTAGGCAATATATATATATATATATATATATATATATATATATATATATATATACATATATATATATATACACATATATATATATATATACATATATACATATATATATATATATATACATATATATATATATATATAGAGCTAGATAAAAATAAAACAATACCTTTAGGCACAAGCAAATACACCACAGAGGTTGAATAGGATAGAGTGGTATAGATAAGTTCAGCTAGTTCAGAGGGGAGAGAGGGTAACCTGGACTGCAGCAGGGTGAACACTCGAACATCTACATTTATGTTAGGTACAAAACTGTACTATGTTCATCGTGTTACCCTGCTGCAGTCATCACACTTGGGTTGAATCCCAAAGCTAAGGATGGGAGGTGGAGTTAAACAGGGTTAGAAGGACCTAGTAGGCCCTGCAAAACTGCAGTGGCAAAACCAGCTCTAGTCTTAGAATATAGAGGTAAGTGATAGTGTTTGGTGAAGGTGTGCACTGAACTCCAAGTTGCAGCTTCCAGAATATCCTTGGTTGGCACTCCCCTGAGAAAGGCTGCTGATGTAGCTGTAGCTCTGGTGGAGTGGGACCGAATGTTAGCAGGTACCGGTTTCCCATGATGCGTGTAGCAGAAACGTATGTAATGCCCTATCCATTTAGAAATGGTCTGTTTTGAGATAGCTTCTCCTTGTGATCCTGTAGCATAGCCCACAAAGAGCTGGTCAGAATTTCTGAAAGCCTTAGTTTTATCCAAGTAGTAACATAATTGCCTGTGAATGTCCAAAGAGTGCAGGAGTCTTTCTCCTTTGTTCTGGGGATTTGGGAAAAAGGTGGGCAAATGAATGGTTTGGTTTAGGGCCACACTGGATATCACCTTTGGCATAAAGGAAGGGTTAGTTCGTAGAGAGACACTGTCTTGATGAAAAATGAGGAAAGGCTCCACTGCCATTAGTGCCTGTAGCTCTGAGACTCTTCTAGCTGAGGTTATTACAAGTAGCAGGACAGTTTACCATGAAAGAAATTTTAAATCAGCTGAAAAAGCTGGTTCAAAGGGCGGCAGTGTAAGTTTTTCCAGAACAAAGTTGAGATCCCAAGTAGGTGTTGGTGCTCTCCTTGGCGGTCTTATGTTCTTAGCCCCTCTGAGGTACTGTCTTAGGAGTGGATGTGAGAATAAAGGAGGATCTGTGCTGTAATCAGCTGAAATTGCTGAGGCGTGGATCTTAATAGATGAAAAGGAAAGACCTTTGTGCAACATCTCAGTAAAATATTGTAGAATCTGAGGAATGTTTGGATCAAGGGGATTTTGGCCTTTAGCCTGGTTCCAGGCGCAAAATCTTCTCCATTTGTCTGAATAGGTTTTCCTGGTGCTGGGCCTCCTGGCCTCCAGAATGACATCCATAACTGCTTTGGATAGAGGTGTTGGCTGGTTGTTTAGGTAATTTGCCATGCAGCCAGGTTTAAAGTCTTGAGCTGGCTGTGTAGAATCTGATGGTCTCACTGGGTGAGCAGGTGAGGAATTTGTGGTAAAATCCATGGTGGGCCGTGGGCCATGTTCCTTAAAATTGGATACCAATGCTGGCGTGGCCAGTCTGGTGAATGAGTATCATTTGTGGCCTCTCTGATCTGGCTTTCAGCAGTACCTTTGCTAGAAGAGGCAGTGGAGGAAAGGCATACACTGTTAATGTTTTCCAACTGAATGAGAGGGCATCCACTTTCCAAGCTTGTGGATGGAATGTCCTTGTGCAAAATTTTTGAAGTTGGTAGTTTTGGGGGCTTGCAAACAGATCTATGTCTGGGTGTACCCATTTTTGAGCTATCATTGCAAATACTTGTGGATCTAGTTTCCACTCGTGTGGATCCATGATGTTTCTGCTTAGATCGTCTGCCAATGTGTTTTTCTTTCCTGGCAGGAATTGTGCTTGTAATTGAACCTGGTAAGACAGTGCAGTGTTCCAGAAGGTCATTGCTTGCCTGAATACAGGGTAGGAATGTGTGCCCCCTTGCTTATGTACCACATTACTGTGGTATTGTCCGTCTTTATTATTAGTTGTCCTGGGTGTAAGAGGTTCTTGAAAGCTGTTAGGGCATTCTGTACTGCTAGCATTTCTTTTTGACTGATATGCAGATGCCTCTGATCTGTAGTCCATTTGCCCTGAATGCACGGTCCTGCCATGTGTGCTCCCCAGGCATAATCCAATGCATCTGTTGTCATAGTTTGCCTGGCTGTGGGTAAGGTGAAAGGCTGACCCTTGTTGAGGTGACATGCCTGTGCCCACCATAGAAACTCCTGCTGAAGGCAGGGAATGAGTGGTATCATTGTTTCCAAGCTTTGGCAAGTCCATACGTTTTTCAGGTACCATTGTAATTTCCTCATATGCAGTTTTGCAAATGGTATTAGTAGTATGCAAGATGCCATGAATCCCAAGGCCTGCAGAATTTTTCTTGCAGGGAGTTGGGTCTTTGTTGCCATTATTTTGAAATATTGAGTCAGCTGTTTGTCTGGCGTGAGATAAGCCATCTGGTCCGTTGTATTCAAGCTGGCACCCAGGAATATTATGTTTTGTGAGGGCACTAGTTTTGATTTCTTTTCGTTTACTGTGTACCCTAGGCATCTTAGAAGGTGTTTGACAAATGTCAGATGCTTTCAAAGAATGTCCTTGCTTTCTGCTTGAAAAAGGCAGTCATCCAGGTATGGGTATATTTGAATTCCTCTTTGTCTGCAGTATGCAATTACTGGTGCCAGGCATTTTGTGAAGACTCTGGGCGCAGTAGATGAGCCAAAGGGCAGTGCAGTGAATTGATAATGCATTGAACCTGCGATGAAGCAGAGGTATCTTCTGCAATTTTGTCTGACAGGGACATGCTGGTATGCCTCCTTGAGGTCCAACGTTACTAGCCAAGCATTCTTGCCCAGCATAGGAAGAAGCTACTGTAGTGTTAGCATCTTGAATTTTGGTACTTGCTGATAGGTGTTCAGAATTGAAAGACCCAGAATGGCTCTCCATACTTTGTCCTTTCTTGGAACTAGAAAGAGTCTTGAGTAAAATCCTTGTCCTTGCTCCTGTGTAGGTACCTGTTGAATGGCTCATGTCCATGAGAGCTGTAATTTGTTTTTTTGCATCTGCCCATTGATTTGGTGGCAGGTTTGGCATTACTTTTATCCTTGGTAAGGTATGAACGTGGAATCTGTATCCTTGAGAGACGATGTCTAGAACCTATTTGCCTTTTGTGATGATGTGCCAGTTGTCTGCAAAAAATGCTAACCTTCCTCCCAAGGGAGCTGCCAGGAGAGATTTGCTTGGTGGTTTGAGGATTGAGTCATTGTGTTTGTCTTCTGCTAGCCTGGGGCCTGTCTTCTCCTTTCTGGGTAGCAGTACCCCATTGGCGAGGTTTGTAAGGGCCTTGTGACTAACCTCTGCCCCTTGGGCGTCTGTATTTGCCTCTCTGTGATCTGTCAGAAGCTGGAAAGAACCAGTTTTTCGTTGGCCAATTTCTGCTGAAACAAGGGGGTTGTACCTGCAAAAAATCCTTGACCATCTGCATAGACTTTGCCTTATCCTCCATTTTCTTTAAAATCTCTTCTGCTTCGACACCAAATATATCCTGCTGTAAAGGTGCATCCAATAATTTTGCTTTATCATGATCAGGAAGGGTTTGTTCTTTTAACCAAGCAAGTCTACGTATGACAGAGCCAGTAACAGCTGCTCTAGAGGAAGCTTCCAATTAATCAAATCCACATTGTAAAGTATGTTTGCCCACCTGTTCAGCTGCATGCAACAGATCCTGCATTTCCTTAAATTCAGACTGTTCAGTGTGTGTGCTCATTTTTTGTTTTAACTGAGACATTAGGAATCGCTGATATTTCAGCATGTGAAACTGACAATTTAATGCTCTCATAGCCAGAGTTGCTGAGGTGTATATTTTCTTTCCCCATCTATCTAGGGCTCTGGAATCCCTTTCAGAGGGCACAGGATGTTTAGCCATAGAAGCTTTAGCTCCCTTAGGACCCTGGGAAATGGTTTCTGGGTCAGCCACAGGGCTTTTATAAAGGAATTTGTGTGAGTCAGGTACTCTGTAGTATCTGTCTGGCTTGGCTGGAGCAGGAGGTAGAGAGTCTGGATTTAGACTAGACTCCAAGTAAACATCATCCACAATATCCAAAACTGGAGGGACAGCAAGAGGTATGTGCTGGGGTAGTAAAAGGAACTCTCAGAGCCTTTTCTTAGAATCAGTAGTCCTGGCCTTCCCAGTGGAAATGTTCCCTCATGGCATGTAAAGTTTCCCAAAGGAGTAGTCTTCAGGGGGAGATGCTGAGGGAATAGAGTCTTCATCATCAGAGTCTTCATAAGGTGGAAAAGTGTAATCCTGTTCCTCAGAGGAATCTGAGGACACTGAAACCTGGTCAGAGGAAGCATAATCCTCCTCTTGTCTTGCTCTTTTATCAGGCGTGGGATGGGAACCTCTGATTAGGATAATCAAATCTTCAGCCATCTTAAGCATCTGTTTCTTAGGCATGGGGCCTTGAACTGTAGACTGATGTACAGTCTTCTTTGGTTTTAAAGGAGTTTTAAGCTTAGCATAAGATTTAATGGTGAGTGTGGTCGGTCTGAAGACACCTTCTGCAACCGAAGGCGTTTCCACTGCACCGGGGACAACTACTGCTCCGGTGTCGGAAGGGCCTAATGAAAGATGGCTGCGTCGGCCTAGTAGATTCCGCTTGAGAATCTGCAGCTGTCTGGGGTTCCAGTTCTGCGGTAGTCAGGGGCTGCGTAGGCATCTCACTGAAAAACGGAGAACCGGCGACAGGCCCAGCAGAGGCCTCGGAGTCTGGCTTGTTCCTAGGCTGCCTGTCTTTATCCTTGCGTTTTTTATGCATGCCGGTCGTCGGCTGCTCCGCCGGCACAATATAATTAAATTTCCTACCAAAGTAAATGTTGTGCGAAGTCAAAACAGCGTTCGATAGTTCGTTTATTAAACCTAGCACAAAACCGACAAACTGTGACATCGTGGTCTGGGCCTAGGCAAGGAATACAATAGGAATGGAAGTCCTTATGAGGTATTTGCATCCCACAAGAAATGCAGTTGTTAACTTTTTCTGACATCAGACTGAGGCAAGAAAAGGTTCCCCAACGGGGTACTTAGCTTTATTGAAGACTTCGGACTTAAATTCGAATCGAAAATCTCAGGTGTCGGCCGACTAGCACTTGCGAACTGCTTCTGCTTCGGGCACCGCGTGGCAAGAAACACTGAAGAAAATGGCGTTGGATGCCTCTTGTATACCCCTGGCGCTCTGACGTCAGGGAAGAAGCGACAGCAACCGACGCCGGACCAAGACTTTGGAACTCAGGCCGACTGCGGGACCGCCTGACGGCAGGATAACCCAAGTGTGATGACTGCAGCAGGTAACACAATGAACATCCTCTATTTCTAGATGCGAACCCTTTAATAATTAGATGGGCCACATAGAAGGATTTCTTAACTAATTTTGCAATATGATTGTCAAAGGAGAGATTACTATCTACCTAGTTCCCCAGATCTCATTACCTCTTCTGTATTAAGGGGTCTGCCACCTATGTGGTAAATTTGTGGGTGTTTTGTTTTTCCCAAACGGGATGACTATGCATTTTTTGGCATTTAGCTTGAGGCCATGACTGACACCAGGTGTCCATCTCAGTAAGACCCTGTTGGAGGATGTCCTTGTCAGCCGGAGAGTCAATTATGGCTCCCAGTTTGCAGTCATCCGCGAACTTGGTTAGCTACAGTCCTCCTGTGTTAGCCTGTACTTTTGAAAAGTATATGCTGAACAGTAGGGATATCAGGACTGAGCCTTGCGGGACATCACTTGTGACTGGTTTAGAGTCGGACCTGGAGGCCGCTATTCTTACCGTGCGAGTTCTGTTGGTAAGTCAGTTGGCAACCCATCTTGTGACGTAGGGGTTTATGTTCAGGTTGGTGAGTTTTTCTGTAATACCAGAGTGGGGAATGGTGTTGAAAAGCCTTGGTGAGGTCAAGGTAGGCTGTATGAACCACCTTTCCCTCGTCTATGGCCTTGGTGACTGTCTCGAAGAAGTTAAGCAGTTTAGTAGGCATGATCTGCCCTTAAAGCGGAACTGGGTCGGGTCAAGTGTTTGGAGGTTCCCAATGTCTTTGTTAAAGAGTTCCATGATGATGCGCTCCATAGCCATGCAGACCAGCCTAGTCAGGCTTATGGGGCGATAGTTACTAGGGTCAGTTGTAGACCCTCCTTTGTGGAGAGGAATAACCGTTGCTGTGCACCATTCTATGGGCATGTAGCCTGTGGAGAGGCTGAGGTTGAACAACGTGTTTAGGTGGGGGGTTAGTTCTGTAGTTCGTGCAAGATGCAAGTCTGTGATTTTTGGGACACTACACTTTTCCGGTATTATTGTGGGCCCTTTTGGAGGTGAGATGGGGTGAAGCTTGCACTGAATCTGCCAGGATGTTGGCAATATCAGTAGGTTCAGTATATTTTGTGCTATTTTGCACTAGTTCAGTGCATATCTGTGAGTTGCCACTTAGATTCTTAACATAGCTAAAGTAGGCTTTGTGGTTATCTTTTGAATCCTTGGCTATTTTTCTTTCAAAGTTAGCCTTGGATGATAACATGAGGGACCTCAGTTTTTTTTACTGATACTGATCAGGGATGTCTTTCCTTCTTGGGATTTGCTTTTTTTCTGAACTAGTTTCCTCCTACTACTGTATAGCCTGTTTACTGCAGGGGTCCACCAAACTGGTTTCCTTCTCTTAGAGGAGTGAGTCTTGGTTTTGCTAGGGATGGCACGATCCATGCATCCTTGTAGGTGCTCACAGAGTGCATTTGTAAAGGTTTCTGCATTTTGGGTAGCATTACCCTTTAGCGTGGGGGCTGTGAAACTTACCACCTCTGTCTTAAGTAAGGTGAAGTTTGCTTTAGAAAAGTTTTTTACTGTGGTTTCCGTAGTTGGGGTGGCAGTGGGGTGTGGACATCCCGAGTGATTAGTTTATGGTCTGATCTAACCAGTGACGGGTTGACCTCCAGTTTGGAACACCTGTCGCCCATGTTGGTGATGACCAGGTCCAATATGTTTTCACCTCTGCTAGGGGAGTTTACCAGCTGATCCAGGGAGTTTGAGTTGATGAATTCCAGGAAGCGCTGGGCCTAGGAATTTGTACTCTAATAGTTTTCCCAATGAATGGTAGGGTAATTGAAATCACCCAATATCAGGGTGTTTGGTAGGACCTTCATGTTTTCCAGTGTCTCCAGAAAGGTGGAGTGGTGGTCCTGGGTCATGGAGAGTGATCTGTAGCAGGTCACAATTTGCATTGCAGATCTGCCTGATGTTAGTTGCACAAGAATGATCTCAGAGATATCTTGCTGCGCCACTAACCTGGAAGTGTAGTCATCCTTGATGAACATGGATACACCCCCTTCTTTTGTTTCGGTCCGTGTTCTGTGGCCGAAACGTGTGGTACGAGTTGTAGCCCTGTAGTGTTGGGGTGCTCTCTAGAACCTTGAACCAGGTTTCAGTTACTGCACAGATGTCGACGTTCTCCATACTGAGGAGTGGTTCGAGCGCATGCATTTTGAGATTTAAACTCCTGGCGCTGAGTAGCATAACCCTCAGTTTTTTGTTAATTGTACTGTTTACGGAATTGGGTTTGACTTTTGAGCCCTGCCTAAAAAAAGGCACTATGGGGGCAGCAAGAGGCTTGGCCAATGTTCGAAAGCATAGGGGTGACAGGTGCAAGCAGTCTCTTGCGAAGCAATGCGGCTTGTCGAGCATGTCGTCCCAGGCTGACAGACACTGGATCCCCTTTGAATGAGACCAAAAGCTTAGCCAATTGTTGAAATTGATAATTTTCTCTTTATAGTGAGGTATCATTCTTGGTGAGGGCAGGATGCTACTCAGGTTCAGGGTCATACCAGCCTGGACTACATGATCAGAGAGTTCTTCCATGTCACTTTTCATGTAGTCCAGGGAGGTACGTCTCAGGTTATTCACACCAACATGAACAATGAGTCATATCTGTACTTGTTCTGGAGTGATCTAAGTGCTTGTGTTATGTGGTGGATTCTGGCTCCCAACAGGCAGCTAACAGCAACCTTCTGCTTGTCCAGCCTAGTGAGTGGGACGTCAGTGTGCCCGACTATAGTCTCACCTATTACTAGTGTGTTAGGCATGTTATTTCGCCTTAAGGGCTGTGATTGTGCGGCACACTGATTTTGTGTTTTATGTGTTGTCTGGTTTGTGAAGGGAAGTGCAGGTTGTTTGGGTGTCTGCTTTGGTGGTCTCAGATGCTTTTGCAGGTTTTTATTTAGAGCCTTCGAGTATGATTTTGTGTATTTATGTGTATTTTTTGCCAGTGCTGTTTTAGTAGGTCTGTGTGCGGCTGGAGTTGTGGTGCAAGTGTTAACCTTCTGCTCTTGACTGTCTGTTCCAGTCTTGGGTGGAAACAGTTTAGCTTCCAGTTTGGCTGTATAATTGCATCTCTCACATATGTTAGTGTTTTGTGGTAGGAGGAGAGGGTTGTCTGTGTACATGAGGCAGTTGTAACATTGCCTCAGGCTACCCAGATTCACCAGCTGGACTGGAGAGTGCACCTAAAGTTGCCCTTTGGTCATGCCTGAATAGTAGAGTGAGCTGCTTAGTCGCTTGGTTGGTGAGGGGTGAATAAAGAGCCTTGCTCTGCTGGGCAATCAGTATCAGCATATGTTAGTGCTTGCTATTAGGTCTGAGCAAGTGCTGGGTTGTAAGATGCTTTCTGAGTGCTTAGGTTGAGAGTTAGACTAGTTTCAAGGGAAAACCTGAAGAGGAGACTTAGTGGAGCCAGGAATAATTTAACCGTAGATAACCGGCACTGCCCTGTACACAAAACCGTGCAAAAGCAGTTTTTATAGTAGGGAAATGAAAGAGAGAAATTAGCCCAAAATGGCCAATAAACTACCAACTTCTGGGCTGGAACCACTCCTCCAGGAACAGGTGGGTTGCTCAAAGCTCCCCTCTCTCACAGGTGAACAGAGAAACTTCCTTCTATCCAAGTAAGGTATGGGCAACTCAAAGTAGTATCACAGCCCTGAATTCAGCACTAGCCTGAAAACTGGACTATACTAGCTTAGAAAGGTGGAAAACAAGGAATTCTTTTTTTTGTTTTTTTTGAAAAGATAAGGCAAAAACAGTAAAAAATACAGTTGAAACAGCTTTAAACAACTACAAACGATCAGAAAAGGCTATCGCACTTTAGTGTGTAGCATACAGCAGTTAAAGAAATTATTTAAACAAAAAACTTTTTAAAAGTGCAGGCAGTCAAATAAGTACAATATGTGAAAAAACAAGCTTTTAAATCACAATAAACATTGGAAAATCTGCGTTTAGGCAGAAAACAGTTAAGTACAGCCAAACAGTACAGAAAACTGATACTTAA
Source organism: Protopterus annectens (assembly GCF_019279795.1). Taxonomy (NCBI): domain Eukaryota; kingdom Metazoa; phylum Chordata; order Ceratodontiformes; family Protopteridae; genus Protopterus; species Protopterus annectens. Next base: position 165,736,421 of record NC_056746.1, on the reverse strand, counting down.
TCACTCCAAAGTCTCTCTCCCAAGCTAGAAGGCTTGTATCAGTTTAAGGCTTTCTAGTGCTACCTAGTAGGTTAGTTACAGGAAAGATGGGAAACAAGCGCAGATGTGGTCTTTTAAACCAGAAAGTTGAAAGAGACAGAAACTGTCCAAATGGTCAATAAACTACAATTTCTGGGCCAAGAACCTCTCCTCTTGTGGTAAACCGGCTACCTAGTGCTTGCCACTCCCACTGATTAGCTAGAATGCTTTCCTTCAACACAGAAAGGCTTGCGGGGCTTAAAAGCTTACCAACAGTCCTGGATACAGCAACTCTGTATCTGGACTATGCTAGTTACAGGAAAGGTGGGAAACAAACACAAATGTGGCTTTTAAGCCAGAACGTTTAAAGAGATGGAAAACTGCCCAAACGGCCAAATAAACAATTTCTGGGCCAAAACTCACACCTCCCTTGGAGGATAGGCTACCTAGTGCTTACCACTCCCATAGGAAAGGCGGGAAACAGGCACAAGTGCGGCTTTCAAACCAGAAAGTTGAAAGAGATGGAAAAAAACTGCTCGAACAGCCAATAGCTACAATTTCTGGGCCAGGGACCACTCCTCTTGTGGTAGACAGGCTACCTGATGCTTACCACTCCCAATGATAAGCTAGAAGGCTTCCCTCCAACACAGAAAGGCTTGGGGGGCTCAGAATCTTACAGAGAGTCCTGGATACAGCAAATCTGTACCTGGACTAGACTAGTAACAGGAAAGGCAGGAAACAAGTGCAAACACAGCCTTTTAAATCAGAAGGTTGAAAGATGGAAAAGCTTCCCAAACGGCTAATAAATTATAATTTCTGGGCCAGAAACCACTCCTCCTGTGGTAGCTAGGTTGCCTAGTGCTTACCACTCCCACTGATAAGCTAGAAGGCTTCTCTCCAACACAGAAGGGCTTGGGGGGGGGGGGGGGCTCAAAAGCTTACCAACAGTTCTGGATACAGCAAATTTGTACCTGGATTACACTAGTTATAGGAAAGGCAGGGACCAAAAGCAAAACGAGCTTTTAACCAGAAAGTAGAAAGAGATGGAAAAACTGCCCAAATGGCCAATGAACTACAATTTCAGGGCCAAAACCCACTCTTCCCATGGTAGATAGGCTACCTAGTGATTACCACTCCCACTGTTGAGCTAGAAGGCTTCCCTCCAACACAGAAAGGCTTGGGGGGGCTCAGAAGCTTACCAACAGTACTGGATACAGCAAGTCTGTCTCTGGACTTGACTAGTTACAGGAAAGGCAGGAAACAAGCTTAGAATTTTTTTTTTTTTGTTACAGAAAAGCAGCTAAAACAGCAGTAAATACAATTCAAATTGTAGTGCAGGCCAGCACACCAGAGCGTGTGCCAACACTACGGCAAATACAGTTCAAATAAATGCAATTAAACAAATGACTAAAAAACAAGTGCAGAAGGCAGTAAATTAGAAGGCTACTAACAAGCAGTAATAAGTGCAGAGTAAGAGCGACTGAACAGATAACAGCACGCAGAAGAGTAACTAAGACAGTTAACGTAAGAGCAGATGAATAGATGAATAAGATATGTGTGTGTGTGTGTGTGTGTGTGTGTGTGTGTATATATATATATATATATATATATATATATATATATAATATATATATATTTATGTATGTATATAAATATGTATGTATATATATATCTATGTATATTATACATATATCTATATAAATATATATATATAAATATATATATATAAATATATATAATTTATTTTGAGGGAAGGAACAGAGCTGGATTGAGAGCTACAGGGGTTCTCCTTCCCAAATGCTCTCTTTGTACACCGTAGGAGTGCCTGAAATCAGAATACGATCTTCACTGCACTCAGTTGAGTGAGCAAATGAGATGGGCCTAGAAGGAGTATCCAAATACAAATCTACATGAGGGGCGGGCAATTTCAAAGCCACCAACATTAATACCAAACAAGAACAGGGAGGATGGGTGGGGAACTAACTGTAGAGAGACAGCCACAAATTCAGTTGAGTTATTATTCAGTGAAACACAAATAAATTAAATACAATATGCAAAAAAGCAGAAAAAAAGTGTACTTAAATTCACATACGTCCAGCTGATTTCAGGTAGATATTAGCCGACCAAAGCTCTGATATTAAGTATGCACCCTGAAGATCTATGGAGCACATCCGATTGTTTTTTTCCAAATTGACAGCAGAGTGATCATACGGAACTTCAATTTTTTGTTACTGTCTTGTTTAGCTTGCTGAGATCCAGAATTTATGTCCAGTCCCTGGTCTTTTTTGGAACTAAAACGAATCTCATGTTCCGGATCCTATTTGCTCTGTGGGGACTTCTTGGATTACTCTTTTTTGAAGCAACAAGATTACCTCTGATGTTGCACGGTCTAATTGAATGGGTGGCACATCTGGTAAAGACCAATTTACAGGGGGATCAGAAACAAAGGGAATGAGGCAGCCTCCGGAAATTTATTTTGTACCCATCGATCTTGGGAAATTTGTAGCCAGGCGCTTGGGTACAGTGAGAGACGACCCCCAATTGCCTCCAGAGACGGACAGTCAGGCAACCCCATAGGGGCGATGAAAGGAACAAATAGAGAAAGCATCTCTATCACCCTGCTGTTGCGGACCACCCCCTCTGCCGCAGGCACGGCATCTTCCATTATATCCTCCCCTTCTGCCTGTGGGAAACCTTTTTGGGATTTACGGAACCAAAATTTTCCCTCCTGTTTGACTGCTGGGATAGTGTCTAGAAGGAAGTGAAAAATGGACTCCGATAGCAGATAAGGTTTTCCCTTCCTGCTTGCAGCTGGTCAAAGTCTTTCACCTGAGGTCCAAAAAGAGTTCAACCGTCAAAGGGGACGTTGGTAAAGGAAGATTTGAAAGATTCCGTAAAGTTGCAAAGATGCATCTAGGAATGTCTCTTAAGAGAGATCCCTGCTGCAGCTGCCCTGCTCACTCAATCAGCTGCATAGAAAATCAGCCTCATGGAGGAGTTAGCAATAGAAGTTAAGGGTGGAGAGCTGTGCAGATACCTTGTCCATGGATCCCGAAGCTACTGAACCCTGAAGGCCATTTCCCAACTCCTTCAGGAGATCCCTTTGAAGTCTAGTAAAATGGGAGAGGTAATTCAGCGATCATAAGGTAAATGCCGCTGAAGAAAAGGTACACTTTTCCATACCTATCCATTGTCCTAGACTCTACTAGGAAAATGGATATTTGAGGATGTCTGACAACTTCTTCGTGGCCACTACCACCATAGCATCAACAGGAACTCCTAAGATAGGAAAGATTTGTCTTCGAGAGTGGTCAGATTTGTCTGGCCTCTTCGGGACAAGCTCCACTGTGCCCAGGGAGGTCCAAGCTTTCCTGGATATGACCCCTAAAAGTTGGTTATATGTTAGTGTCACCCAGGAGGTGGAAGGTCAGGAACCAAAAGCCACAAGGTACACCGATTCGTCCTCAGTAGGGTTAGAGGTCTTCCAATCACCCCTCTAAGGATTTCAAGGATGTCTGCAAAGGAGACATCCTCAGAGGGGGATCTTGAGGACCCTTCTGACTCATCCAAATCAGTGTCTGAAGTGTTCGACTCAGGTGAGTCAATATGCTTCCTCTTACAGAGTCTCTTCTGAGGGACTTCTCCAGTGGGATAATCGGAGGAGGTCTTGGAAGAGGGGACACCCCCAATGAAGGCTCCTTGAGTCTCTGGTTCCCTACGCTTATGGGCAGGTGGGGGAGAAGAGGTTGCTATGGGCTGCTGGAGGGACATCGGGACCAAAGGCAGAGATTTGACACTAGACAGTCTCTATTGCGTCGAAAGACTTACCACCCCACTCCGAAGAAGACCTACGCTCCGAAGAAACGGAAGGTAGACTCCAAGCAGGCGGGACAGGTTCTGAAGCAGATGTGGGAGCAGAGCTCACTCGAGCCAACGCACTGAGAGGGAGAGTTGGTTCTGAAGAAAAACCGGGGTGACTATCCCTTTCGGAGTCGACGTGAGATAGTCTGCTCCCAGACTCCTCAGCTCCAGACTGAGCCGATGAGGATAGAGTTTTCAGTTCCGAGAAAGAAGGAAGAATTCTCGGAACTGAGGGTTCCAGCAGTAAAGGACCCAAAGTATTAGACTCCGAGAGCAAAGCAGTCTGAGGAGGAGCAGTAGCCTGAAGATCGGACGGCTCCGAAGCCTTTGGGTCCGGAGGAGCTAAAACTTCAGCCAGCGCCAGGTCACAGAGCAGCCTCTTCATCACCCGCTCAACATCCTCATCAGTGTTCTCTCGAGGAACGGGTGGAGATAGAAGCAGATCTCCTCCTTTCCAAAACAGGAGATCTTATGGTTGGTGAAACCGGATCCAACACAGGTGAGTGTCTTGACATCGAAGGCGGTCTCAACACCAAAGAAACAGATGGCACCGAGACAGAAGAAGCAGAATCGGAGCTAGAACTCTTCGGCTCGGAGCTAGGACACTTCAGCTCCGTCGCTTTAGATTTCTTTGATGGTTCCGAAGCCAGAACCAATGGAGACTTTCTTTTGTGAGATTTGGGAACGGTCTGATCAAGTTCCAGCTGTTCCTGGAATGAACTAGTCATAAGGACCCTGACTATCAGTTTTCTTTTTCTTTCATTAAGAACCCTAGTGCTGAAAGCATGACAGAAAAGTACAGGGTTGTTGTAAAGGAGCCTCTCCGATACAGTACACACAGCTGGTGTGACCGTCAGTCCAATGACATCTTTTGAGAACACCTGTCGCATTTTTTAAAACCAAAAGGGTGGTGTTCTTTATGTTCTCTTTCTTTAGACATATTTCCAATAATATGAAATAACAGTACTACAACAACAAAGCAAAATACAACTATATAAAGGAGGAGAGAAATATACTTTTTTTTTTATTATATAAAAGACTAGCACTCGGGAAGGAAAGGCCCCCTACGTTAAACGGACTACAGCCCTTTAAAACGGCCGTACAATCCTGAAGAAAAGGGGATAAGGGAGCAAGCATTCACTACAATCACACAGACAATAGGTAAAACTATCTGAATAGAAAAACTGAAAAAAAAAATAGGGAAAAATATGTAAAATTTCCAAAAAATTTTCTACTTAGCCAATGAGCCAGTAAGGAGACAACCTCGAAGCTTTCGCTGCAAATGAGATCTGGGGAATTGCCGTGAGGCACCATGGGATAAGGGATAGCCTCGAGCCCTGTAAAAGCTCTCGAGCTTTAGCATTGGACAACCAATCCAGCAAGGATTACAGCAAGATAGGACTACATATCATCTGTTATTGTGGCTTTGTTTCTCTGAAAAATGCAACATACTCCAAATGTAAACAATTCAAGACTTTTTGAGGTGCATTTAGAAATATGCATGCCTTCAGGTGTATGATTTTATGTTGGAAGGGAGTTTGTCATGATGAATCATCTACACAGTAAAACCAGTAATGGAAAAATCAAAGAAAAGTCATAGAATGAACAGTAACAGTAAGTGCATTTACTGACCAGTAACTGTTTTGACAACCCCTGGCATGATCTGTAGTATCAATCATACATGCCCTGTAACCACAGATCCTATGGCTGCTTATCTGTGTGCTACATCCACAGCATTATATCAATACCTAATGAAGTGTTCTACCATCTAACTTAACACACTACATGAGCTCCAATAATTTTGCCTCAGGCCATCAGGTACCTCACCTACTTTCCCCTCCTAGGTCCAAATCAGCCATCTGAAACTTAGTCATATGTAATTGGCACTTAATAGTTTTGAAGGCCACAGAAACCAATGTCTATATTTTCTTAGAAGCAGAAACTAACATGGACTCTTCGCTGTTCCCACAGACACCACTGCACGATTTGCCAATAGGTGACTAATCAGTAATTCGTGGGGGCCTTACACCGTAAGGAATCACCATCGGGATTCCCAGGCACAAAGGAGCTGATAGTCTAGTTCCTGGGACCCTGCCAGAAAAGCATCCTTCAGAACTCCCAGTACTGGAGGGATAGCCATTGGTCTTGTGGTGTGTCCAGGCTCAACCAGACAAAATACCTCTGTGACTAGATGCCGACCTGCCCTCCGATTTGAAGTCATCCATCTTAATAAGAGCTTCTCCAAAGAAGATTCCTCTGAAGGGGAAACTGAGAAGACTGCATCCTCATCTGTATCAAAGCCAAAAAGAGAAGACATCGGAGAGCTCACCCCCCACCACCACCTTGCATTCCTTGGGATTCGCTGACTGGGCAGGAGACTAAACTCTCTTCCTCTTGCAGGAGGGCATTCCAGACACTGAAGGTTCAGCACCCGGCTGAAGGGCCTGAAATGCCTTCAGTACACATTGGGCCAGGGTAAGTCAGTGTTCATGGAGAACCTGAGAAATCAGGAAACCCCAATGAGTGGCTACAACTTTGGTGTCTGTCTGATGTCAGAGGACTGAGAGAGATGTTAAGTTTTAAGAGTCTTATGGGTATGTCTGCTATGGACATCCTGTACTCTACACAGGAAAGTCAAATTTCCACACCAAAGCCATGGTCTTCATTATAACCAAAAGTGTAAGGGCACTACCTCCCCCTTTTGAAACAATAATTCAGGCCTCCTCTACATGTACCCTACTGTGAAGTTGTTTAGCCAAACATATTCTGTTCTGCAGGCATAACAGCCTAAATAAAAATCGCATCACCAGCAACATGGTGCAAAGTAGATGGTATATTCAAGGTCTGCTTAAGCACTTCACCAGAAACAGCCCCCTAGGACTGATCAGGGACTCTGGCTTCCACTGTCAAGTCTCATGTCCCGTGTGTCCCTTTCTACTTGCTCTTTCATGTTTTTTTTTGTTTCACATGTACTTTTCTGCCTCCTCTCATTTTTTTTTTTGATTTAAGGGAAAGTCTGAAATTCAGATTTGAAAATCTCAGTAGTCGACCGGCACTTGCGAACTGCTTTTGCTTCCGGCACCGCGCGGCAAGAAAGACTGAAGAAAATGGCATCAGCTGCATCTTTTATACCCCTGGTGCACTGACGTCAGGGAAGAGGCAACAGCAACCAACGCCGGACCTAGACTTTGGAATTCTGGCAGTCTGCGGGTAGCCTGCCAGCAGGATAACCCAAGAGTAATGACTGCAACAGTGAAACACGATGAACATGTCAAAGGAAGAAAATATCCTGGCACATACCATAGTGGACTGAGCGAAGGCTCTGAGCCGCTTTCAACTGACATAGTTCCTGCAGGTAAGACAATATACCGAAGAGTTTTGGGGGTGAATCCCTAGCACATATCACACTTCTGGATGTCATGATCCAAATCCAACCAAAAACACAACTGTGGTAATCTGTGTAGAAACTACCAATGACTCACCTCTCCTTTCTAGGCCTATACTCACGTCTAACGAGCTATTCAGAGAGATCAAGAAATAGTGCCAACAACAGTGAAGTACAGGAAAAAAAAACAAGTTTCCCAACAGGGTATTTATCAATATGCAGAGCTCCAAATGCAGCCAGCTAAAGAACAGCTGTACAAATTGCACTTACCATAACAGCAGATGTCTGAATTCCTCACTGCTTAAGTATCTCTTAGGCTATATGGGTTATTTCTCGCACAGGAAACAACAAATGTCCAGCTTCAAAAAGCCCTGGTTCCCTCCCACTACTTCACTCTGCTCACTGGCTAATCCCCATGATGGAAGTCAGCAGTCAGAGTTTAGCTTTCTTCTGCACTTTCTTGCCCAAACAATGACAGAAGAGCCTAACAATCCTGAAATACCAAACAGTAACAATAAAACAAACAAAATTAGAAACACACAAAACTTTCTTTATATCCCAGCTACAACTATTAGCTTGATGTGAACAGATTCAAAAGGTGACAGTCAATTTCTCCAGCACACAATTGAGATCTCAAGGAACAACCACCTGTTTACAAGGAGGTTAAGTGTAAAATGTCTTCCAGAATCTGTCCGACAACAAACAGAGAAAAAGAGAAGGATTTGTGGACAGACATGATGAAACGGCATCAAGATAAACCTTTTGTAGAAATATAAGCAAGGCCAGAAGAAAGCAACTCACACAAATATTCGAGTACCAGTGGTACAAAATCACTAACAGACCCCTGGTTACTGGCTAGGTACCAATTAGAAATACCACTTCCACTTAACAGGATTTTCTAGTAACAGAATTTCTTTCTTTAGTACCTGCTGCATTTCCTCATGATACAAGTACCTCAGAGGGTCACTAGTCCCAGGGATCTTGACCTAATCTCAGACATAAATCATGTTGGAGACATACATACATCTGAGATAATCCGTTCTCTGGAACAAGCTTCCCATCCACTTGAAGCTAAGCCCTTCCCTGATCCTTCAAGCGCAGTCTAGATCAAATGGATGGGTAATCGTTAATTTACTCCTGGGGCAGTACCCATGCCCCTCATGGACAAATGTAGTGGTTAATAGATACCACAGCATAGGCTCGCACTTCTGTAAACTTTGTTCAATCAACTACTGAAAATTGAGAAACGTGGGGTTAAATACAGCTAGACTTGTTTGGGCTATTAGGCTGTTAACCTAGTAATCTCCTATGAAACTAAAAGGTATTAAAATTAGATCATCCAGGCAGTCAGTTGAAGTTGATTGGTATCAGGGTGCATCAAATACCCAGTCTGGTGTGAGTAGATCCAGTCTGCGCAGAACCATGTGGTAACTGCCTCTGGCCAGCTCCATAAGAAGGGAGAAAGTACAGTTTTGTACCTACCATAAATGTAGATGTTCGAAGATCCACATTGCTGCAGTCCTTACATATGGGTAGTCCGCTGTCCTCGGTCGGCCCGAATACCAAAGTATTAGGCTGACGTCGGTCAAGGCGCTTAAAACTGACATCAGGACGTCAGGGTACAAAAACGCATGACCGACGTCATTTCCTCAGTCTTTTCTTGCCCCAGATGTCAGAAGGCCCTAAAAAGAAAGGCCAAAGCCAAAAAAAAAAACAGCAAAGAACAACTAACCACCCCTGCACTAACCATATTTACAATATTTACAACCCAAACCACACAACCACCTATAACTACAGAGGGGAAGGAGGGAGGGTAAATTGGACTGCAGCAATGTGGATCTTCGAACATCTACATTTATGGTAGGTACAAAAAGTACAGTTTTGTACCTACCATAAATGTAGATGTTCGAAGATCCACATTGCTGCAGTCCTAACACTTGGGTAGTCCGCTGTCCACGGTCGGCCCGAATATCAAAGTATAAGGCTGACGTCGGTCAGGGCGCATTTAACTGACGTCAGGACGTCAGGGTACAAATGCGCATGACCAGCGTCATATCCTCAGTCTTTTCTTGCCCCAGATGTCAGAAGACCTTAAAAAGAAAGGTCAAAACCAAAAGACAGCAAACAAATAACCAACCACCCTTGCACTAACTATATGTACAATAGATATAATACACACAATATGTACAACCCAATCCACACAACCACCTCCAAGTACAGAGGGGAAGGAGGGAGGGCAAATTGGACTGCAGCAATGTGGATCTTCGAACATCTACATTTATGGTAGGTACAAAACTGTACTATGTTCTTCATCTCACATTGCTGCAGTCCTAACACTTGGGTAGAATCCCAAAGCAGAGATAAGGGAGGATGGCTAACTATAAGGAAGCAGGAGTGCCAAAATGCCCTGCAAAACCGCAGTGGCAAAACCAGCCCTGGACTTAGAGTAAAGTGGCAGGTGATAATGCCTAGAGAAGGTATGCACAGAACTCCAAGTAGCTGCCTCTAAAATATCCTTGGTTGCCACTCCCCTCAAAAAGCTGTGGAAGTGGCAGTAGCCCTAGTGGAATGAGGCCTAATCCCAGCTGGAACCTCCTTGCCATGATGGGAATAACAGAAAGCAATGCAAAACCCAATCCACTTAGAAATAGTTTGTTTTGACACAGGCTTGCCCTGAGAACTCAAAGCAAAAGAAACAAACAACTGCTGAGACTGCCTGAACCCTTTAGTTCTGTCCAAATAATAACGCAACTGCCTGTGTACATCCAAAGTGTGCAAAATCTTTTCCCCTTTATTTTGGGGATTTGCATAAAAAGTAGGCAAATGAATAGTCTGGTTTAAAGCCACACTAGAAACCACCTTAGGCATAAAGGAAGGATTAGTACGTAATGATACCCTGTCCTTATGGAAAATCAAGAAAGGCTCAACTGCCATAAGGGCCTGTAATTCAGAAACCCTTCTAGCAGAGGTAATGGCCAATAAAAAAGCAGTCTTCCATGATAAATATTTCAACTCAGCAGTAGCTGCAGGCTCAAAAGGTTGTAGAGTGAGTTTCTCCAACACAAAATTGAGATCCCAAGCAGGAGTAGGAGTTCTTCGTGGGGGTCTGATATTCTTTGCCCCTCTGAGAAATTGCTTGAACAAAGGATGAGAAAACAATGGCGGGTCGCAATCATAGTGAGCTGAAATTGCTGCAGCATGAACTTTAATAGAAGAGAAGGACAAACCTTTGTCCAGTAACTCAGTAAGATATTGAAGAGTCACACTTAAATTAGGCTCAGAAACATCAAAATCCTTTGCTGCACTCCAAAATAAAAATCTCTTCCATTTATCTGCGTACACTTTCCTTGTACTAGGCCTTCTAGCTTCCAAAATCACATTCAAAAGTTGTTGTGGAAGTTGAGACCTTTTATGGTTCAAAACAGAATATGCCAGGCTGTGAGGTGAAGAGAGTGATGTTTGACATTGAGCAAATGGCCGTCTTCCTGTGACAACAGGTGTGGAATCGAAGGCAAAGGCCATGGAGGCTTCCGTACTAGACTTCTCAGTAATGGGTACCAGTGCTGTCGAGGCCACTCTGGAGCTATTAAAATCATCCTTGGCTTGTCCTGTCTGGCCTTCAGAAGTACCTTTGGGAGGAGAGGCAGAGGTGGAAAGGCATACACATGAAGATTGCTCCAATTGAAAGAAAGAGCATCCACTTTCCAAGCTGTGGGATGAAACCTTTTTGTGCAAAACTTTGGCAGCTGATGGTTTAGTGGAGAAGCGAACAGATCTATGTCTGGAGTTCCCCATGACACTGTCAATTTCTGAAATACCTGAGGATCCAATTTCCACTCGTGGGGATCCATAATTCGTCTGCTCAACACATCTGCTAAGGAGTTCTGTGCTCCTGGCAGAAACCTTGCCTGAAGATTGAGCTGTAAACTGAGAGCAGTCTCCCACAAAATCATTGTTTGCCTGCATAGAGGATAAGAATGCGTTCCCCCTTGCTTGGTGATGTACCACATGACAGTTGTGTTGTCTGTTAGAATCAACACCTGTCCTGGAAGAAGGAATTCCCTGAAAGCTATTAATGCAAACTGGACTGCTAACATCTCCTTCATGTTGATATGTAGATGTTGCAGTCTGACAGGCCACTTGTTTTGTATCCAATTTCCATTCAGATGAGTTCCCCAAGCTTTGTCTGAGGCATATGTCGTTAAAATCTGACTTGCCTCTGGCCGGGTCACAGAGAGTCCCTTGTTTAGGTGACATTCCTGAGCCCACCACAAAAATTCCTTCTGAATGCAAGGTATTATTGGAATGACAGTGTCCAGATCCTGGCAGTGCTGTGTCCATACATTTTTGAGATACCATTGTAGCTTCCTCATATGCAGTTTGGCATTGGGAAGCACCAGAATACAAGATGCCATGAACCCTAAGGCTTGAAGGACTGTCCTTGCAGTCAGCCCGGACTGATGAGATAGTTGATGGAAGTAAAGGGATAGACTCTTTTGTTTGTCCGGGGTTAAAAATGCCATCTGGGCTGCTGTATTCAGTCTCACACCCAGAAAGCACATGTCTTGAGAGGGTACTAGACTGGACTTTATTTCGTTCACAGAATACCCTAGGCATCTTAGCACTGCTATTACATACTCCAAATGACGAAGAAGCTCTTCCTTTCCTTGAGCCAGAATCAGGCAGTCGTCCAAATAAGGATAGATCTGTATTCCCTTTAGTCTGAAGAAAGCTATCACTGGAGCCAGAACCTTCGTGAACACTCTGGGCGCAGTAGATAAGCCAAAGGGCAATGCAGAGAACTGATAGTGAGAAGTCCCAGCTCGAAAACGCAGATACTTTCTGCAACTGAGTCTGATAGGAACATGAAGGTAAGCCTCCTTGAGATCCAAAGTTACCATCCAATGATCTTTGCCCAGCAGAGGTAAAAGCTGCTGCAACGTCAACATTTTGAACTTGGGAATGTCCAGATAAGTGTTGAGGATAGATAAATCCAAAATTGGTCTCCACGTGTTCCCCTTCTTTGGTACTAGGAACAGGCGAGAATAAAATCCTAGGCCCACTTCTGGCAGAGGGACCGGCTGTATGGCCCCTAGTTGGAGCAACAGAGAAACCTGTCTGTGAGCCTCTATTCTTTGTTGAGGAGGAACGTCTGGCATGCCTTTGAAAGGAGGCAAGGTATGGAAATAAAACCTGTAGCCGTGGTGTATGATATCCAATACCCATCTGTCCTGGGTAATTAAACTCCAATTTTCTTTGAAGAGTGCCAACCTTTCTCCCAAAGGTGCTGCCAGACGAGCAGGCTCTGGCAGCTGAAAAGGTAGGTCATTGGGTCTGTTTACGAAAGGACTGACCCCTGCCCTCACCAAGCCTGTGCAGGAGAACTCCCTGTTCTAGGCCGGAAAGAGCCCTGTGCTCTGCCCTACCACGCCTAGATCTACCCCTAGACTGGGAATCATAAGAAGGATACGTCCACCCCTTAGTAGGCCAATTTCTACTAAACTTTGGAGGCTGGACTTGCAAAAAATCTTTAACAGTCTGCATAGACTTAGCCTTGTCTTCCATTTTCTTTAAGACTGTCTCAACAGGAGGCCCAAACAACACGTCAGATTGTAAAGGAGCATCTAAAATCCTTGTTTTAACATGTTCAGACAAATTCTGATCCCTCAGCCAGGCGTGCCTGCGAAGAACAGTCCCAGTGGCAGCCACCCTAGACGAGGCCTGTACAGCATCAAAACCACATTGCAAAGAATGCTTACCCACCTGTTCAGAAACATGGACTAAATCTTGCAACTCTTTACAATCAATACCAACTGCCAGAGCATCAACCTTAGACTTCAATTGTGAAAGGAGATAGTTTTGGTATTTTAACATGTGAAACTGGCAATTCAGAGCCCTTATAGCAAGAGTGGAAGAAGTATAAACTTTCTTTCCCCATCTATCCAAGGCCCTAGCCTCCTTATCTGTAGGAACCGGATTCTTAACAACAGAAGCCTTAACACCCTTAGGCCCCTGGCTAACAGTTTCTGGGTCTGCCCTAGGACTTTTAAAAAGATACTTGTGAACGTCAGGCACCCTGTAATACCTATCCGGTTTAACAGGAGCAGGAGGCAAAGAATCAGGATTAAGAGAAGCCACTGTAAAACATCTTCCACTACATCCAAAACAGGAGGTATAGCCAAAGGCCTATGCTGGGGTAAAACAGAAATTCCCTAAGCCTTTTCCTGGAATCAGAGAAGTCCTGACCTTCCCACTTAAAATGCTCCCTCATGGAATGAAGAGTTTCAGAAAAGAAAAATCCTCAGGAGGAGTAGCAGAAGGAGTAGAATCATCCACATCAGAATCAGAATAAGGAGAGTACTCCTGCAAGTCTTCAGTCAAGACTCTGAAACATCTGAAGCTTGCTCAAAACCCCCAGCTCAGGCTCCACCCTAGGTCTCTTAGCAGGAGGGGCATAGAACCCTAATCAAAGTAATCAAATCTTCTGCCATTTTAAGCATATGCTTCTTGGGCATAGTACCTGAAGAGCTAGGGGTAACACCAACTGAAGCTAAACCTGGCCTGCCCCTGGGAGAGGCCTTAGTAACAGAAGGAGAGGGCCTAACCACCTTAGGAAGGGAGGGGAGTATAGTAACCTGAGAAGCCCCCTCAGCCTGACTTGCCTCCTGAGAGGCCACATCTTGCAATAATAAAGTTTCACTCTGTGAACATAAAGAAATCTCCGTGGAGCCACCGCTCCACCGACACCTCTAAAGAACCGCGTCCGCACAGACGGTTCTTCTAGCCTAGGCTTAACTGTCTTGTCCTTGCGCTTCTTCGAGGAAGTGGGCCGGAGCATCCGACGGCATTTTATAATTGCACCGCTTCCCAAAGACTAACCTTGCACAATCCAACCTTCTCTTTATAGTGCTTATTAAATCTAGCACAAGAGCGACAGCCAACAACGCCGTGCTCAGGCCCTAAGCAAGGAATACACAAAGTATGATAATCTCTATGCGTATCTGTTTCCCACAAGAAACGCAATTATTAACTTTTTCTGACATCCGTAAATGACTGAGGCAAGAAAAACAAAATATTCCCAACGGGTACTTAGCCAACTTTGAACTCGGTCTGAAACTTCTAAATAGAAAAATCTCAGAACGCCAACCGGCACTTGCAATGCTGCTTCTGCATCGGACCATGCGGCAAAAAAGACTGAGGATATGACGCTGGTCATGCGCATTTGTACCCTGACGTCCTGACGTCAGTTAAATGCGCCCTGACTGACGTCAGCCTTATACTTTGATATTCGGGCCGACCGTGGACAGCGGACTACCCAAGTGTTAGGACTGCAGCAATGTGAGATGAAGAACATCTGTACTATGTTCTTCATCTCACATTGCTGCAGTCCTTACATATGGGTAGAATCCCAAAGCAGAGGTAAGGGAGGATGGCAAAACTATAAAGCATTAGGAGCTGCCAAAATGCCCTGTAAAATTGCAGTGGCAAAACCAGCCCTAGATTTAGAGTAAAGTGGAAGGTGGTAATGCTTAGAGAAAGTATGCACTGAACTCCAAGTAGCTGCCTCCAAAATATCTTTAGTAGCCACCCCTTAAAAAGCTGTAGAAATGGCAGTAGCCCTAGTGGAATGAGGCCTAATCCCAGCTGGAATCTCCTTACCATGATGGGAATAACAGAAAGCAATACAAAACCAATCCACTTAGAAATAGTTTGTTTTGAAACAGGTTTGCCCTGCGAACCCAAAGCAAATGAAACAAACAACTGCTGAGACTGCCTGAACCCTTTAGTTCTGCTCAAATAATATCGCAACTGTCTGTGTATATCCAAAGTGTGCAAAATCTTCTCCCCTTTATTTTGGGGTTTGCATAAAAGTAGGCAAATGAATAGTTTGGTTTAAAGCCACACTAGAAACCACTTTAGGCATAAAGGAAGGGTTAGTACGCAAAGACACCCTATCCTTGTGGAAAATTAAGAAAGGCTCAACCGCCATAAGGGCCTGTTAATTCAGAAACCCTTCTCGCAGAGGTAATGGCCAACAAAAAAGCAGTCTTCCATGATAAATATTTCAACTCGGCAGTAGCTGCAGGCTCAAAAGGTTGTAGAGTGAGTTTCTCCAACACAAAATTGAGATCCCAAGCAGGAGTAGGAGCTCTACGTGGGGGTCTTATATTCTTTGCCCCTCTAAGGAATTGCTTAAACAAAGGATGAGAAAATAACGGTGGGTCACAGTCATAGTGAGCAGAAATTGCTGCAGCATGAACCTTTATAGAGGAGAAGGACAAACCTTTGTCCAATAACTCAGTAAGGTATTGAAGAGCAACACTTAAATTAGGTTTAGAAACATCAAAGTCCTTTGCTGTACTCCAAATTAAAAATCTCCTCCATTTATCTGTGTAAACTTTCCTTGTACTAGGCCTTCTGGCCTCCAAAATAACATTCAAAACTTGTTGTGGAAGCTGAGACCCTCCAGGGTTTAAAACAGAATATGCCAGGCTGTCAGATGCAGAGAGTGAAGTTTGACATTGAGTAAATGACTGTTCTCCTGAGACAGCAGGTGTGGAATCGAAGGCAAAGGCCATGGAGGCTCCCTGCACCAGACTTCTCAGTAATGGGTACCAGTGCTGTTGAGGCCAATCCGGAGCTATTAAAATCATGGTTGGCTTGTCCTGTCTGACCTTCAGGAGTACCTTTGGGAGGAGAGGCAGTGGTGGAAAGGCATACACGTGAAGATTGCTCCAACTGAATGAGAGAGCATCCACTTTCCAAGCTGTGGGATGAAACCTTTTTGTGCAAAACTTTGGCAACTGGTAATTTAGTGGAGAAGCGAACAGATCTATGTCTGCAGTTCCCCATAACACTGTCAATTTCTGAAATACATGAGGATCCAATTTCCACTCGTGGGGATCCATGATTTGTCTGCTCAACACATCTGCTAAGGAGTTCTGTGCTCCTGGCAGAAACCTTGCCTGAAGATTTAGCTGCAAACTGAGAGCAGTCTCCCACAAAATCATTGCTTGTCTGCATAGAGGGTAAGAATGTGTCCCCCCTTGCTTGTTGATGTACCACATGACAGTTGTGTTGTCTGTTTGAATCAACACCTGCCCTGGAAGAAGTAAATCCTTGAAAGCTATCAATGCAAATTGGACTGCAAACATCTCCTTCAAGTTGATATGTAAATGTTGAAGTCTGGCAGGCCACGTGTCTTGTACCCATTTTCCATTTAGATGAGCTCCCCAAGCTTTGTCTGAGGCATCTGTCGTTAGAATCTGACTCGCCTCTGGTCGGGTCACAGAGAATCCCTTGTTTAGGTGACATTCCTGAGCCCACCACAAAAATTCCTTTTGAATGCAAGGTATTATCTGAATGACAGTGTCCATATCTTGGCAGTGTTGTGTTCATACATTTTTGAGATACCATTGTAGCTTCCTCATATGCAGTTTGGCATTGGGAAGTACCAGAATACAAGATGCCATGAACCCCAAGGCTTGAAGGACTGTCCTTGCAGTCAGCCTGGACTGACGAGACAATTGATGGAAATAAAGAGAAAGATTCTTTTGTTTGTCCGGGGTCAAAAAGGCCATCTGGGATGCTGTATTCAGTCTCACACCCAGAAAGCACATGTCCTGAGAGGGTACTAGACTGGACTTTATTTCGTTCACAGAATACCCTAGGCATCTTAACACTGCCATCACATACTGTAAATGATGAAGAAGTTCGTCCTTTCCTTGAGCCAGAATCAGGCAATCGTCCAAATAAGGATAGATTTGTATTCCTCTTAGCCTGAAGAAAGCTACCACTGGAGCCAGAACCTTCGTGAACACTCTGGGCAGTAGATAAGCCAAAGGGCAATGCAGAGAACTGATAATGAAAAGTCCCAGCCCGAAAACGCAGATACTTCCTGCAACTGGGCCTGATAGGAACATGAAGGTAAGCCTCCTTGAGATCCAGAGTCACCATCCAGTGATCTTTGCCCAGCAGAGGTAAAAGCTGTTGTAACGTCAACATTTTGAACTTGGGAATGTCCAGATATGTGTTGAGGATAGATAAATCCAAAATTGGTCTCCAAGTGTTCCCTTTCTTTGGTACTAGAAACAGGCGAGAATAAAATCCTAGGCCCACTTCTGGCAGAGGAACCGGTTGTATAGCTCCTATCTGAAGTAGTAGAGAAATCTGTTTGTGAGCCTCTAGTCTTTGCTGAGGAGGAACGTCTGGCATGCCTTTGAAAGGAGGCAAGGTATGGAAATAAAACTTGTAACCTTGGTGTATGATATCCAATACCCATTTGTCCTGGGTAATAAAAATCCAATTTTCCTTGAAGAGTGCCAACCGTCCTCCCAAAGGTGCTGCCAGGCAAGAAGGATCTGGCAGCTGAAAGAGTAGGTCATTGGGCCTGTTTACGAAAGGACTGGCCCCTGCCCTCACTCAAGATTGTGCAGGTGAACTCCATGTTCTAGGTCTGGAGGAACTCTGAGCTCTGCCCCTACCACGCCTAGATCTACCCCTAGACTGAGAATCAGAAGAAGGATACGTCCACCCCTTAGCAGGCCAATTTCTACTAAACTTGGAGGCTGAACTTGCAAAAATCTTTAACAGTCTGCATAGACTTAGCCTTGTCTTCCATTTTCTTCAAGACTGACTCCACAGGTGGGCCAAACAACACTTCAGACTGCAAAGGAGCATCCAAAATCCTTGTCTTAACATGGTCAGATAAATTCTGATCCTTAAGCCAGGCGTGCCTGCGAAGAACTGAACCAGTGGCAGCCACCCTAGAAGAGGCCTGCAAAGCATCAAAACCACACTGTAAAGAATGCTTACCCACCTGTTCAGAAACATGCACCAAATCTTGTAATTCTTTACACTCAATGCCTTCTGCCAGAGCATCCACCTTAGATTTCAATTGTGAAAGAAGAAAATTTTGATATTTCAACATATGAAACTGGCAATTCAAAGCCCTCATTGCTAAGGTAGAAGATGTATAGACCTTCTTTCCCCATCTATCCAAAGCTCTGGCCTCTTTATCTAGAGGAACCGGATTCTTTACAACAGAGGCCCTGACTAATAGTTTCTGGGTCCGCCCTAGGACTCTTATAGAGATATTTATGAGCCTCAGGCACCCTGTAATACCTATCCGGTTTAACAGGAGCAGGAGGCAGAGAATCAGGATTAAGTGAAGCCTCTGAAAATACATCTTGCACAACATCCAGAACAGGGGGTATAGCTAAGGGCCTATGTTGAGGTAAAAACAAAAATTCCCTAAGCCTTTTCCGTGAATCAGAGAAGTCCTGACCTTCCCACTTAAAATGTTCCCTCATAGAATGAAGTGTCTCTGAAAAAGAAAAATCCTCTGGAGGAGAAGCAGAAGGAGTGGAATCTTCTGCATCAGATTCAGAATAAGGAGTGTACTCCTGCAAGTCTTCAGTCAAGACTCTGAAACATCCGAAGCCTGTTCAAAACTTTCCAACTCTGGCTCCACCCTACGCCTCTTATCAGGAGGGGGCAAAGAACCTCTAATCAGAGTAATCAAATCTTCTGCCATTTTAAGCATGTGCTTCTTAGGCACAGACCCTGCAGAACTAGGACTGACACCAACAGAAGCTAAACCTGGCCTGCCTCTGGAAGAAGCCTTGGAAACAGAAGGAGAGGGTCTAACCACCCTGGGAAGGGAGGGAGTACAGAAACCTGAGAAGCCCCTTCAGCCTGACCTGCCTCCTGAGAGGCCACATCCTGCAAAATCAAAGTCTCCCCCTGAGACTCCAGAGAAGCCTCCATCGGAACCACCGGTTCCACTGAAGCCTCTAAAGAACCGGCGTCCGAACGGACGACTCATCTTGCCTGGGTTTAACCGCTTTGTCTTTGCGCTTCTTGGAAGCGGCCGGAGTATCCGACGGCATATTATAATTGCACCGCTTACAAGACCAGCCTAGCACAATCTAACCTTCGCTAATAGTGCGCTTATTAAACCTAGCACAAAAGCGACACCCGACTACGTCGTGCTCAGGCCCCAAACAAGGAATGCACAAAGAATGATAATCCCTATGCGGTATCTGTTTCCCACAAGAAATACAATTATTCACTTTTTCTGACATCCGGTAATACACTGAGGCAAGAAAAAACCAAAATATTCCCCAACGGGGTACTTAGCCAACTTGGATTCAGTCTGAAACTCCGAACTCGAAAAATTTCAGAACGCCGAACGGCACTTGCAACGCTGCTTCTGCATCGGACCATGCGGCAAAAAAGACTGAGGAAATGACGTCGGTCATGCACTTTTGTACCCTGACGTCCTGATGTCAGTTTTAAGCGCCTTGACCGACGTCAGCCTAATACTTTGGTATTCGGGCCGACCGAGGACAGCGGACTACCCATATGTAAGGACTGCAGCAATGTGAGATGAAGAACATCCAATGTTATCTGGGCCAAAAGGAGGTCACCAGAATTATTGTTGGTGTATCCTTTATAAACGTCAGAATTACGCTGAAAATCAATGGAAAGGGTGGAAATGCATTAAGGAACATTCCCTTCTAATGGAGGAAAAAATGCATCTGTTTTCCAGGATTGCTTGCAAGGAGGCCTGGAACAAAACTTGACTAGTTGTCCATTTTGAACAAAGGTGAAC
Source organism: Protopterus annectens (assembly GCF_019279795.1). Lineage (NCBI taxonomy): Eukaryota > Metazoa > Chordata > Ceratodontiformes > Protopteridae > Protopterus > Protopterus annectens. The sequence continues at coordinate 165,716,541 of NC_056746.1, read as the reverse complement.
AGATTTAATTGAGAGGTTTCCCACAACTGATAATTTCCTGAAGACCCCCTCATTCAATTTCCATCCTTGTCTAATGGTTTCTCCTTCAAGTTACCCAAGACAAATCTCCCAGAGCGTCTCCCAGACCAAGAGAAAGTACAGTTGTGGACACTTACTATAAATGTAGATGTTAGAGTGTATTCACTGTTGCAGCCATCACATTTGGGTTATCCTTGCCAGGTAGTCCTCAGCCAGCCCGAATACCAGAGGCATAGTATTTCTGTCTCGGTTGCTGTCACTTCAGGACTGACGTCAGGTCATCTGTAGAATAAAGTAAGGCAACAGACGCCATTACATCAGTTTTTCTTGCCCTAAACTGTCAGGTGCCCCCAAGTAGGAGCCAGGTTCTGGTGGAAGAACCCCACCAGCAGAAAATAAATACCAATATATCCCTTGTTAAGGAAAGAGAAGAAAAAAGGGGGGTGGAGGGAGGAAAACCAGGACTGCAACAGTGAATACACTCCAACATCTACATTTATGGTAAGTGTACACAACTGTACTATGTTCTTAAGTGTTTCACTGTTGAAGTCATCACATTTGGGTTGATTCCCAAAGCTGAGGAAATGGATGGAAGGAGTCAAAGAAACCAGGGGCTGGCTATTATGCCCTGCAAGACTGCAGAGGCAACCCCTGCCCTGGATTTGGAGAAGAGAGAGGTAATGTTTGGTAAAAGTGTGAACAGATGTCCAGATGGCAGACTCCAGGATGCCCCTGGTGGGGACTCCTCTGAGGAAAGCTGCAGAGGTGGAGGCTACTCTGGTAGAATGAGTCCTGATCCCCTTGGGGAGGCTTTCAGTGTTGTTTGTATCAGAAATGGATGCAGTGTGCTATCCATTTGGAAATAGTACAGTTTTGTACCTACCATAAATGTAGATGTTCGAAGATCCACATTGCTGCAGTCCTTACTTACGGGTAGTCCGCTGTCCTCGGTCGGCCAGAATACCAAAGTATTAGGCTGACGTCGGTCATGGGTGCACAGCCCTGACATCAGAGCGTCAGGGTATAAAAGCGCATGACCGACGTCATATCCTCAGTCTTTTCTTGCCCCAGATGTCAGAAGGCCCTAAAAGAAAGGTCACAGACAAAAAACAGAGTACCTTCCCAAAAGATATGCCCACTACAGCCATCACCCAAACCATATAACCATGCTAAGCTAGAGAGGGGAAGGAGGGAGGGAAAATTGGACTGCAGCAATGTGGATCTTCGAACATCTACATTTATGGTAGGTACAAAACTGTACTATGTTCTTCATCTCACATTGCTGCAGTCCTTACTTATGGGTAGAATCCCAAAGCAACGGGAAAGGGAGGTTGGCAAAATCATAAAGCATTAGGGGCTGCTAAAATGCCCTGTAATATTGCAGTGGCAAATCCAGCCCTAGACTTAGAATAAAGAGGAAGGTGGTAATGTTTGTACTGAACTCCAAGTGGCTGCTTCCAAAATATCCTTTGTAGCTACCCCCCTTAGAAAGGCAGTAGAAGTTGCAGTAGCTCTAGTGGAATGAGGTCTGATTCCAGTCGGAATCTCCTTACCATGATGGGAATAACAAAAAGAAATACAAAACCCAATCCATTTAGAAATAGTTTGTTTTGAAACAGGTCTACCCTGTGAACCCAAAGCAAAAGAAACAAACAACTGCTGAGACTGTCTGAACTCCTTGGTTCTGCTCAAATAATAACGCAACTGCCTGTGAATATCCAAAGTATGCAAAATCTTCTCCCTTTATTTTGAGGATTTGCATAAAAGTAGGCAAATGAATAGTTTGGTTTAAGGCCACACTAGAAACCACTTTAGGCATAAAGGAAGGATTAGTACAAAGATACCCTATCCTTATGAAAAATCAAGAAAGGCTCCACTGCCATAAGGGCCTGTAATTCAGAAACCCTTCTTGCAGAAGTAATGGCCAACAAAAAAGCAGTTTTCCATGACAAATACTTTAACTCGGCAGTAGCTGCAGGCTCAAAAGGTTGTAGAGTAAGCTTTTCCAACACAAAATTGAGATCCCAAGCAGGAGTAGGAGCTCTACGTGGGGTCTTATGTTCTTTGCCCCTCTGAGAAACTGCTTAAACAAAGGATGAGAGAATAAAGGAGGGTCACAGTCATAATTAGCCGAAATGGCTGCAGCATGAACCTTTATGGAGGAGAAGGACAAACCTTTGTCTAATAACTCAGTAAGATATTGTAAGGAAGCACTCAAATTAGGCTTGGAAACATCAAAGTCCTTCCCTTTGCTCCAAATAAAAAATCTCCTCCATTTATCAGCATAAACTTTCCTTGTACTAGGCCTCCTGGCCTCCAAAATAACATTCAAAACTTGTTGTGGAAGCTGAGAACCTCCAGAATCTAAAACAGAATATGCCAGGCCGTTAGATGCAGAGACTGAATTCTGACATTGAGAAAGTGATTGCCCTCCTGAGACAAAAGGTGTGGAATCAAAGGCAGAGGCCATGGAGGCTCTCGGACCAAACTCCTCAGTAGTGGGTACCAGTGCTGTCGAGGCCAATCCGGTGCTATCAGGATCATGGATGGCTTGTCTTGTCTGGCCTTCAAGAGAACCTTGGGCAGAAGAGGTAGAGGTGGAAAGGCATATACATGAAGATTGTTCCAACTGAATGACAGAGCGTCCACCTTCCAAGCTGTGGGATGAAACCTTTTGTGCAAAACTTTGGCAACTGGTAATTTAGTGGAGAAGCGAACAGATCTATGTCTGGAGTTCCCCATGACACTGTCAACTTTTGAAATACCCGAGGATCCAATTTCCACTCGTGAGGATCCACTATTTGTCTGCTCAATACATCTGCTAAGGAGTTCTGTGCTCCTGGAAGAAATCTTGCCTGAAGATTGAGGTTGTAACTGAGAGCTGTCTCCCACAAAATCATCGCTTGTCTGCAAAGAGGGTACGAATGAGTTCCCCCTTGCTTGTTGATGTACCACATGACAGTTGTGTTGTCTGTTAGAATCAACACCTGCCCTGGGTGAAGTAAATCCTTGAAAGCCATCAATGCAAATTGTACTGCTAACATCTCCTTCAAGTTGATATGCAAATGTTGAAGTTTGGCAGGCCACGTGTCTTGCACCCATTTTCCATTGAGGTGTGCTCCCAAGCCTTGTCCGAGGCATCCGTCGTTAGAATCTGACTCGCCTCTGGTCGGGTCACAGAGAGTCCCTTGTTTAGGTGACATTCCTGAGCCCACCACAAAAATTCCTTCTGAATGCAAGGTATTATCTGAATGACAGTGTCTAGATCCTGGCAGTGTTGTGTCCATAGATTTTGAGATACCATTGAAGCTTCCTCATATGCAATTTGGCATTGGGAAGCACCAGAATACAAGATGCCATGAACCCCAAGGCTTGAAGGACTGTCCTTGCAGTCAGCCTGGACTGTAGAGACATTTGATGGAAATAAAGTGAAAGACTTTTCTGTTTGTCCGGGTCAAAAGGCCATCTGGGAAGCTGTATTCAGTCTCACACCCAGAAAGCACATGTCCTGAGAGGGTACTAGACTGGACTTTGTTTCGTTCACAGAATACCCTAGGCATCTTAACACTACCATCACATACTGTAGATGCTGAAGAAGCTCGTCCTTGTCTTGTGCAATAATCAGGCAATCGTCCAAATAAGGATAAATTTGTATTCCTTCCATCCTGAAAAAGGCTATCACTGGAGCCAGAACCTTTGTGAACACTCTGGGCAGTAGATAAGCCAAAGGGCAATGCAGAGAACTGATAATGTAAATTCCCAGCTCGAAAACGCAGGTACTTCCTGCAACTGGGCCTGATAGGAACATGAAGATAAGCCTCTTTTAGATCCAGAGTTACCATCCAGTGATCTTTTCCCAGCAGAGGCAAAAGCTGTTGTAATGTCAACATTTTGAACTTCGGAATGTCCAAATAAGTGTTGAGGAGAGATAAATCCAAAATCGGTCTCCACGTGTTCCCTTTCTTTGGTACTAGAAACAGGCGGGAATAAAACCCTAGACCCACTTCTGAAGGAGGTACTGGCTGTATAGCTCCCATGTGAAGAAGTAATGAAATCTGTTTGTGAGCCTCCATCCTTTGCCGAGGAGGAATGTCTGGCATACCTTTGAAAGGAGGCAATGTATGGAAATAAAACTTGTAACCTTTGTTTATAATGTCCAACACCCATTTGTCTTGGGTGATTAAAAACCAATTTTGCTTGAAGAGAGCTAGCTTTCCTCCCAAAGGAGCTGCCAGGCAAGAAGAATCTGGCAGCTGAAAATGCAGGTCATTGGGCCTGTTTACGAAAGGACTGGTCCCTACCCTCACCAGCAGATTGAGCAGGAGAACTCCATGTTCTAGGCCTAAAGGTACTCTGAGCTCTGCCCCTACCACGCCTAGATCTACCCCTAGACTGGGAATCAGAAGAAGGGTACGTCCACCCCTTAGCAGGCCAATTTCTACTAAACTTAGGAGGTTGAACCTGCAAAAAATCTTTAACAGTCTGCATAGACTTAGCCTTGTCCTCAATTTTCTTCAAAACAGACTCCACAGGAGGACCAAACAAAACTTCGGACTGTAAAGGGGCATCCAGAATTCTAGACTTAACATGCTCAGATAAATTCTGATCCTTAAGCCAGGCATGCCTACGAAGAACTGAACCAGTGGCAGCCACTCTAGAAGAAGCCTGCAAAGCATCAAAACCACACTGCAAAGAATGTTTCCCCACCTGTTCAGAAACATGCACCAAATCTTGCAATTCTTTACACTCTATGCCCTCTGCCAAAGCAGCCACTTTAGATTTTAGCTGAGAAAGGAGGAAATTCTGATATTTCAACATATGAAACTGGCAATTTAAAGCCCTCATTGCTAAAGTAGAAGAGGTGTACACCTTCTTACCCCATCTGTCCAAAGCTCTAGCTTCCTTATCTAGAGGAACCGGATTCTTTACAACAGAAGCCCTAACACCCTTAGGCCCCTGACTAATAGTTTCTGGGTCCGCCCTAGGACTCTTATATAGGTATTTATGAGCCTCAGGTACCCTATAATACCTGTCCGGTTTAATTGGTGCAGGAGGCATAGAATCTGGATTAAATGAGGCCTCCGAAAAAACATCCTGAACAACATCCAAAACAGGAGGAATAGCCAAGGGTCTATGCTGTGGTAAAAACAAGAACTCTCTAAGCCTCTTTCTGGAATCTGAGTAGTCCTGTCCTTCCCACTTAAAATGTTCCCTCATGGAGTGTAAGGTTTCTGAAAATGAAAAATCCTCTGGAGGGGAAGCAGAAGGAGTAGAATCCTCTGCATCGGAATCCGAATAAGGAGGAAAATCTTGAACATCTTCAGCCGAAGACTCAGAATCATCTGAGGCCTGCTCCAAAATTTCCAACTCTGGCTCTACCCTGGGCCTCTTATCAGGAGGGGGCATGGAACCTCTAATTAAAGTAATCAAATCTTCTGCCATTTTAAGCATATGCTTCTTAGGTACAGACCCTGAAGAACCAGAACTAACTCCAGAAGAAGGCAAAACAGACCTGCCCTTAGAAGGAGCCCTAGAAACAGTAGCAGAAGGCCTAACCCCCTTAGGCAAAGAAGGGAGAATAGTAACCTGAGAGGCCCCTTCAGCCTGACCTGACTCCTGTGAGGCCACATCCTGTAAAATCAAGGTTTCCCCTGAGACTCAACAGAAACTTCAGCCGGATCCACCTGTTCCACTGCAGTCTCTAAAGGACCGGCGTCCGAAATGGACGAATCATCCTGCCTAGGCTTTACAGATTTGTCTTTACGCTTCAGGAAGCGGGCCGGAGGATCCGACGGCATATTATAAATACACCGTTTGCCAAAGACTAACCTAGCGCAATCTAGCCTTCTCTTAATAGTGCGCTTATTAAACCTAGCACAAAACCGACACCCAACTACGCCGTGCTCGTCCCAAGCAAGGGATACAAAGCGAGTGGTAATCCCTATGCGGTATCTGCTTCCCACAAGAAATACAATTATTCACTTTTTCTGACATCCGGTAAATAACCGAGGCAAGAAAAAACAAAAATGCTCCCCAACGGGGTACTTAGCCCAACTTGGTATGTCTGAAACTCCGAAAACGAAAAATTTCAGAAAGCCGAACGGCACTTGCAACGCTGCTTCTGCATCGGACCATGCGGCAAAAAAGACTGAGGATATGACGTCGGTCATGCGCTTTTATACCCTGACGCTCTGATGTCAGGGCTGTGCGCCCATGACCGACGTCAGCCTAATACTTTGGTATTCGGGCCGACCGAGGACAGCGGACTACCCCTAAGTAAGGACTGCAGCAATGTGAGATGAAGAACATAGTCTGTTTGGAGATGGCTTTGCTTTCTGCCCCTGTAGCAAAGCTAACCAGCAATTGATCAGACTTTCTGAAGGATTTAGTTCTGTCTAGATAGAATCGGAGCTGCCTGTGCACATCTAGAGAGTGCAGGATCCTTTCCTCACTTGTTCTGGAGATTTGGAAAAAAGGTGGGCAAATGAATGGATTGGTTGACAGCCACACTGGACACCACCTTGAGCATGCAGGATGGGTTTGTCCTGAGGGATTACCCTGTCAGCATGGAAGATGGTGAAGGGTTCCACAGTCATGAGTGCTTGCAGCTCGAAGACTCTTCTGGCTGAAGTGATGGCCAGAAGGAAAACAGTCTTCCAGGAGAGAAATTTTAGCTCTGTAGAAGAAGCTGGTTCGAAGGGGGGCAGGGTGAGCTTTTCCAATACAAAGTTAAGGTCCCAAGCTGGGTTCGGTGCTCTTTTGGTTGGCCTCAAGTTGCCAGCCCCTCTTAGGAACCGTTTGATGAAAGGGTGTGAGAAAAGGGGCTGCTCAGTGGGAAAATAAGCAGAGATAGAGGCATGAATTTTAATAGAAGAAAAAGAGAGGCCACTGTGTAGCAGGTCATCTAAGTAATCCAGGATGAGAGGAGGGAGGGCTGTGCCGTATTGTCTCCCTTAGCCTGAATCCAGGTGCAGAACCTTTTCCATTTGTCAGCATAAAACTTTCTAGTGCTAGGGCGTCTGGCCTCATATACAACATCTAGAACCTGATTACTGAGGTTGGCAGACAGATCGGGGGTTAGGGAATAAGCCAAGCTATAAAACTGAGTCTGCAACTGGGGATGCATGAATTCCCTCTGGGTCAGGAGGTTTTGAATCGGAGGAAGACGCCATGGTGGCAGTGGCAACAGGCTGCGCAGCAAGGGGTACCAGTACTGGTGAGGCCAGTCTGGAGTTACAAGAATTGTCTTTGGCTTTTCCTCCTTTATTTTGAGCAGTACCCTGGGGATGAGGTAGTGGAGGAAAGGCACAGACTGATAGATTGACCCAGGGGAAGGACAGGGCATCCACGTTCTAAGCCATGCAGTGATGCTCCCTGGTGCAGAATTTGTTGAGGTGATGGTTGGTGTGGGAGGCAAAGAGGTCGACCTTCAGGGTCCCTCATTTCTGAGTTATTAGGGTGAAGGTTCTTCTGTTGAGCTGCCACTCGTGTGGGTCCAGAAGATTTCTACTTAATTGGTCTGCCAGAGAGTTGAGAGAACCTGGTAGGAATTGTGCTAACAGGTGGAGTTGCATGGCAGAGGTTGTGTGCCAAAGGGTCATGGCCAGCCTGCATAGAGGGTAGGAGTGAGTACCTCTCTGCCTGTTGATATACCATATAACAGTTGTGTTGTCCGTTTTGATCAGGAGACCCCCCCCCCCCCCCGGGGAGAGAAGGGGCTTGAAAGCTATCAAGGTGTGCTGGACAGTAGTCATCTCTTTGGTTGTTGTGCAGAGGGATTTGCTGTGGGCTCCATTAGCCCTGTATGCACCTGCCATCCAGGTGATGGGTCTGGGCAGTGGGGGTGGTGAGAAAGGTAGTCCCCTTGTTGTGGGAGCATGCGGTTGCCCACCAAAGAAAATCTTTTCTGAGGCAAGAAATTATAGGTATAGGAGTCTCCAGGTCTTGAGAGTGTTGACACCAAAGGCTTTTTAGGTACCACTGAAGTTTCCTCATATGCAGTCTGGCATCTGGAATGAGTAGTACGCAAGATGCCACGAACCATAGAGCTTGCAGGATTTTCCTTGCAGATACCTGGGGTCTGGTGGCTAGTTGAGAGTAGTAGGCTGTCAGGAAAATTTGCTTTTCTGGTGTAAGGAATGCCATCTGGGATGCTGTGTCCAGGCTTGCTCCCAGGAATATAATCCTTTGGGTGGGCACCTGTTTGGATTTATTTTCGATGACTGTGTACCCTAGGGAGGTTAGTAGGTACTTTACAAAGCCCAGGTGCTTGAGCAGCTTTTCCTGTCTGTCTGCTTAAATTAGGCAGTCATCTAAGTATGGGTAAATCTGGATATTCCTTTGTCTACAAAAGGCAATGGCCAGAGCCACACATTTTGTGAAAACTCTGGGAGCAGTGAGTAAGCCAAAGGGAAGCACAGAGAACTGAAAGTGCTGAGATCCTGCCCTGAAACAGAGATATTTCCTGCACAATTCCCTGATAGGAATGTGGAGGTAGGCCCTCTTTTAGATCTAGGGTGGCTAGCCAAGCATCCTTGGAAAGCATGGGTAGCCGCTTCTGTTGGGTGAGCATACTGAACTTTGGGATCACCAGGAAGGTGTTTAGAATGGATAGATCAAGGATGGGGGGCAGGTGCCCTCTTTTCTGGGTACCAGAAAACGTCTGGAGTAGAAACCTTGGCCTTTCTGTTCTGCAGGAACATGCTCTACTGCCCTCATAGAGAGCAGGGAAAGGACTTGCTTTTGCGCCCCTGCCCACTGGTATGGAGGTAGATCTGGGAACCCTTTTAGGGTTGGAAGGGTGTGGAAAGAAAATTTGTATCCCTGGCACACTATGTTGAGAACCCAGCTGTCGTTGGTAATGGTGGCCCAGGTGCTTACGTTAAAGGAGTGTTTTCCTCCTAGGGGTAAGTGAAGGTGGGCAGAGGGAGGGGGTGGGGGAGGAGAGTCACTGAGTTCTTACCATGAGGGGGTGGCTTAGAACTCCCTGGTTTTGAAGTGGAGGTAGTCCACTGCTTAGATCTCTGCATTCCCTGTGGCTGCTGTCTGGAGGTCTGGTTCCCCGGGGTCTGGGCTGAAGTGAATTAGTGGGAGCAGGAAAGGACCAGTGCTTGGTGGGACAATGCCTGCTGGACCTGTAAGAAATCCTTAAATGTCTGCATAGATTTTGCTTTTTCTTCCATCTTTAAGACCTCTTCTGCCTTGGTGCCAAATAAGTTGTCTTTGTGCATATCCAACAATTTAGATTTGACATTTAGATTTGGCATGGTCTGGCAAGGGCTGTTCCTTAAGCCATGCATGCCTTCTAATGACAGATCTGCTGACTGCTGCACTGCAAGATGCTTCTAGGTGTCAAAACCACAGTGTAAGGTGTGCTTAGTTACTTGACTTGCAGAATGCATTAACTCTTGTAACTCTTTAGATTCTGCACAAGTAGGAAATTAAGACCGTTTTGTTTGAGAAGTTCTAGGGTATGTTGCTGAAATTTTAGCTTATGGAACCGACAATTTAGTGCCCTGATAGCAAGAGTAGCTGAGGTGTATACTTTTTTACTTCATCTGTCTAGTGCTCGGGAATTCCTATCTGAGAGAGTGGGATTCTTAGCAGAGGTTGCTTTAATCCCTTTAGGCACTTGAGAAATCACCTCAGGGTCAGCATTAGGATTTTTAAAAAGAAATTTGTGCGAGTCAGGGGCCTCTGTAGTACCAGTCTGGTTTTCTGGGTGCAAGAGGGAGGGTGTCAGGAGTTGAGCTGGATTCCAGGAAAACATCCTCCACAACATCCAGGACTGGGGGGGGGGGTGGCCAAGGGTCTGTGCTGTGGAAGATCTAAGAATTCCCTGGGTCTCTTTTTAGACTGGGGGTAGTCCTGACTTTCCCAATGGAAATGCTCCCTTAAGGTATGAAGGATTTCCCCAAAGGAAAACCCTCTGGGGGAGAAGCTGAAGAGATGGAATCCTTTGCATCAGAATCCTCATAAGTAGAGAGGTGTTGCATGTCTTCATATTCAGATGCATCAGAGTCATCTGACTCTTGTTCAGACAAAACTACAGGGGACAGATCTTTTTTCCTTTAGGAGGGGGTAGCTTGATCAGCATGATAAGGTCATCCGCCATTTTAAGCATTTGGGACTGAGGCAGGGAAGCAGGTGCCTGAGATTGGGTCGTCTGTTTCTTGGGTGTGGCTCATACCCTGGGCCTAAGAAACTCTGTCGTTTTCAAAAGAATGACAGTCATGGATGAAGACTGCTTATGTTGAGAATCGGTAGTGCAAAGGACTTCCTCGGAAGTGGTACCTGCTCAGCGGCTCCAGACCCATCCAAGGCAGAGATGACCGCAGGATCCTTAGCTGAAGAGTTTTGCGGCATACCAGACTCCGAAAGGAGCTCGGAAGCAGCCTGTGAATCCACAGAAGCTGGCATCAGGGGCTGCGAAAGCACCTCACTGAGGACCAAAGAACTGACTATAGCTTAACGGGAGCAACATCGGTAGGTTTGGACCTGTACAGTCTGTCTCTGTCTTTATCTTTACGTTTTTTCAGAAGATCTGCTGTCGGATGGATTACCGAAGCCATATTGGAGCTCGAGGACTGTAAGCGAAAACATCTAGCTACAATAAGGGCTCGACGGACAGTTTTGGCATTGATCAAAGCAAAGAAGAGACTGCAGGGACATCGTGGTCTGAGCCTAAACAAGTGGCGCAGTAGGAATGAAAATCGCTGTGTGGTATTTGCTTTCCACAGGCGAGACAATTGTTAACTTTTTCTGACATCGGCTAGTGCAAGAAAAAAGGATCCCCAATAGGCCACTTAGCTTTAGAAGACTTCAGCTTCAGTTCAGTAGACGAAACATAGGTAGCAGCCGACTGGCATTCATGTGAACCACTTCTGCTTCGGGCTCCATGGCAAGAAAGACTGATGTAATGGCGTCAGCTGTCTTACATTATACTGATGACAGTCCTGAAGCGATAGCAACCAACGCAGAAATACTAATCCACTGGTATTCGGGATGGCCGAGGGCTACCCTGGCAGGGATAACCCAAATGTGATTACTGCAACAGTGAAACACAAAGAACATCATGACTCTCCCATCCCCATATAGGACACAAAGAGCTGAAGATGATGTGGCTGACCCCTGGCTCATGCTGGCTGAAAGGACAACAAAAAATCTGGGAAAGTGAGTGAGTGGTCTGAGAAACAACTAATGGCCAATGCAGGTTCACCCACTATCATCCAAGGCATTGACTGAGTCACAGACAATGTCAATGACTCCTTGGTAAGTTTTTTTTTTCTTTTCTTTCTAAGACACTGCGGGAGAAGAGACAACCAGATCAGAGAATCCATGCTGTAACCAGACAAGTATCAAAATTGGTAAGAGCTGCTGAAATGAGTTAGTCAAAAGGTAAGTTGTCATCAAGTGTTGACAAGCAGTGTATTTACACAAACACCTTCCCCAGTCAATTAAGTTATAACAAAAAAAAATTTCCCTTGCGGTATTGTTCAAGCACTCACATATACATGGAAATAATCAAAATGACAAGTAGGTTGTCAAAGTCAACCTAAGTAATGAAATGAGACACAATTTCCTAACTTCCTCTGTAAACTTTTCTGTCCCACAAAATTCAAAGTTTACACAAGCAGTACACACATTTCACAAATTTATCTCAGATTATAATAAACACCAAATCAAACACAGCAGTCCCTGACAGGAAACTTCTGATATTATAAAAAAAAACAAAAAAACAGGTTTCTTAAATGGGAAATACTGCTGTTAGTGAAAAAGCATGTTCTTAAAAGGGCAGTCATTTCTAGTGGAGAAGGTTCCCCAACAGGGAGTTATCTGTCAGAAATGAAGCTCTTGGCCAATTGCTGCTACCAAGAAACTTGAGAGATGCTTCTTCTCAAAGGCAAAGAAAAGCTTCACCCTGGCTAATCCTCCACCAGGACAGAATTCAGTAAATCAGCAATCAGATAGAAGAACTGAGTGGGGCACAAAGCTTTTCAAAGCTGGACAGTTGTTGCTTTCTAACTGGGAAATCTACCCATATAGCCTATGGGGTACTGTAGCAGTGGTAATGATGAAAGTACAGTTTTGTACCTACCATAAATGTAGATGTTCGAAGATCCACATTGCTGCAGTCCTTACATATGGGTAGTCCGCTGTCCTCGGTCGGCCCAAATACCAAAGTATTAGGCTGACGTCGGTCATGGGCGCTCAGATCTGACATCAGAGCGTCAGGGTATAAAAGCGCATGACCGACGTCATATCCTCAGTCTTTTCTTGCCCCAGATGTCAGAAGGCCCTAAAAAGAAAGGCCACAGCCCAAAAACAGGATACCTCCCAAAAACATACCCAACAACAACCATCACCCAAACCATATAACCATGCCAAACTACAGAGGGAAGGAGGGAGGGAATTGGACTGCAGCAATGTGGATCTTCGAACATCTACATTTATGGTAGGTACAAAACTGTACTATGTTCTTCATCTCACATTGCTGCAGTCCTTACATATGGGTAGAATCCCAAAGCAGAGGTAAAGGGAGGATGGCAAAATCATAAAGCATTAGGGGCTGCTAAAATGCCCTGAAATATTGCAGTGGCAAAGCCAGCCCTAGACTTAGAATAAAGAGGAAGGTGGTAATGCTTGGAAAAAGTATGCACTGAACTCCAAGTGGCTGCTTCCAAAATATATTTTGTAGCTACCCCCCTTAGAAAGGCAGTAGAAGTGGCAGTAGCTCTAGTGGAATGAGGTCTGATTCCAGCCGGAATCTCCTTACCATGATGGGAATAACAGAAAGAAATACAAAACCCAATCCATTTAGAAATAGTTTGTTTTGAAACAGGTTTTCCCTGAGAACCCAAAGCAAAAGAAACAAACAACTGCTGAGACTGCCTGAACCCCTTGGTTCTGCTCAAATAATAACGTAACTGCCTGTGAATATCCAAAGTATGCAAAATCTTCTCCCTTTATTTTGGGGTTTGCATAAAAAGTAGGCAAATGAATAGTTTGGTTCAAGGCCACACTAGAAACCACTTTAGGCATAAAGGAAGGATTAGTACAAAGATACCCTATCCTTATGAAAAATCAGGAAAGGTTCCACTGCCATAAGGGCCTGTAATTCAGAAACCCTTCTTGCAGAGGTAATGGCCAACAAAAAGCAGTCTTCCATGATAAATACTTTAACTCGGCAGTAGCTGCAGGCTCAAAAGGTTGTAGAGTAAGCTTTTCCAACACAAAATTGAGATCCCAAGCAGGAGTAGGAGCTCTACGTGGGGGTCTTATGTTCTTTGCCCCTCTAAGAAATTGCTTAAACAAAGGATGGGAAAATAGAGGAGGGTCACAGTCATAGTGAGCAGAAATGGCTGCAGCATGAACCTTTATCGAGGAGAAAGACAAACCCTTGTCCAATAACTCAGTAAGATATTGAAGAGAAACACTTAAATCAGGCTTGGAAACATGAAAGTCCTTCGCTTTGCTCCAAAGAAAAAATCTCCTCCATTTATCTGCGTAAACGTTCCTTGTACTAGGCCTTCTGGCCTCCAAAATAACATTCAAAACTTGTGGAAGCTGAGACCCTCCAGGGTCTAAAACAGAATATGCCAGGCTGTGAGATGCAGAGACTGAATCTTGACATTGAGGAAGTGATTGCCCTCCTGAGACAAAAGATGCGGAATCAAAGGCAGAGGCCATGGAGGCTCCCGTACCAAACTCCTCAGTAGTGGGTACCAGTGCTCTCGAGGCCAATCCGGCACTATCAGAATCATGGATGGCTTGTCTATTCTGGCCTTCAGGAGTACCTTGGGAATGAGAGGTAGAGGTGGAAAGGCATAGACATGAAGACTGCTCCAACTGAATGATAGAGCATCCACCTTCCAAGCTGTGGGATGAAACATTTTTGTGCAAAACTTTGGCAACTGGTAATTTAGTGGAGAAGCGAACAGATCTATGTCTGGAGTCCCCCATAACACTGTCAACTTTTGAAACACATGAGGATCCAGTTTCCACTCGTGAGGATCCACAATTTGTCTGCTCAACACATCCGCTAAGGAGTTCTGTGCTCCTGGTAGAAACCTTGCCTGAAGATTGAGGTGTAAACTGAGAGCAGTCTCCCACAAAATCATCGCTTGCCTGCAAAGAGGGTAAGAATGGGTTCCCCCTTGCTTGTTGATGTACCACATGACAGTAGTGTTGTCTGTTTGAATCAACACCTGTCCTGGGTGAAGTAAATCCTTGAAAGCCATCAATGCAAATTGGACTGCTAACATCTCCTTCAAGTTGATATGCAAATGTTGAAGTCGGACAGGCCACGTGTCTTGCACCCATTTTCCATTGAGGTGTGCTCCCCAAGCCTTGTCCGAGGCATCTGTCGTTAGAATCTGACTCGCCTCTGGTCGGGTCACAGAGAGTCCCTTGTTTAGGTGACATTCCTGAGCCCACCACAAAAATTCCTTCTGAATGCAAGGTATCTGAATGACAGTGTCTAGATCTTGGCAGTGTTGTGTCCATACATTTTTGAGATACCATTGAAGCTTCCTCATACGCAGTTTGGCATTGGGAAGCACCAGAATACAAGATGCCATGAACCTCAAGGCTTGAAGGACTGTCCTTGCAGTCAGCCTGGACTGTAGAGACATTTGATGGAAATAAAGAGAAAGGCTTCTTTGTTTGTCCGGGGTCAAAAAGGCCATCTGGAAAGCTGTATTCAGTCTCACACCCAGAAAGCACATGTCCTGAGAGGGTACTAGACTGGACTTTGTTTCGTTCACAGAATACCCTAGGCATCTTAACACTACCATCACATACTGTAGATGATGCAGAAGTTCGTCTTTGTGTTGTGCAATAATCAGGCAATCGGCCAAATAAGGATAAATCTGTATTCCTCTTAACCTGAAAAAGGCTATCACTGGAGCCAGAACCTTTGTGAACACTCTGGGCGCAGTAGATAAGCCAAAGGGCAATGCAGAGAACTGATAATGCAAATTTCCAGCCCGAAAACGCAGGTACCTCCTGCAAAGTACAGTTTTGTACCTACCATAAATGTAGATGTTCGAAGATCCACATTGCTGCAGTCCTAACACTAGGGTAGTCCGCTGTCCCAGTCGGCCCGAATACCAAAGTATAAGGCTGACGTCGGTCAAGGCGCATTAGTCTGACGTCAGGACGTCAGGGTACAAATGCGCATGACCGACGTCATATCCTCAGTCTTTTCTTGCCCCAGATGTCAGAAGACTCTAAAAAGATAAGGCCAAAACCAAAAAACACCAAACACTCCTGTACCAAATATATGTACAATATATACAAATTTACAGAAGTACAACCCCACCCACACAACCACCCCTAAACACAGAGGGGAAGGAGGGTAAATTGGACTGCAGCAATGTGGATCTTGAACATCTACATTTATGGTAGGTACAAAACTGTACTATGTTCTTCATCCCACATTGCTGCAGTCCTAACACTTGGGTAGAATCCCAAAGCAGAGGTAAGGGAGGCTGGCAAATCATAAAGAAGCTGGAGCTGTCAACATGCCCTGCAAAATAGCCGTGGCAAAACCAGCCCTAGATTTAGAATAGAGAGGCAGGTGGTAATGCTTAGAGAAAGTATGCACTGAACTCCAAGTAGCTGCCTCCAAAATATCCTTAGTTGCCACCCCCCTTAGAAATGCTGTTGAAGTGGCAATAGCCCTAGTGGAATGAGGCCTAATCCCAGCTGGAACCTCCTTGCCATGATGGGAATAACAAAATGCAATGCAAAACCCAATCCACTTAGAAATAGTTTGTTTTGACACAGGCTTGCCCTGAGAACTCAAAGCAAAAGAAACAAACAACTGCTGAGACTGCCTAAAATCCTTAGTCCTGCTTAAATAATAACGCAACTGCCTGTGTACATCTAAAGTGTGCAAAATCTTTTCCCCCTAATTTTGGGGATCTGCATAAAAAGTAGGCAAATGAATAGTTTGGTTTAAAGCCACACTAGAGACCACCTTAGGCATAAAGGAAGGATTAGTACGTAATGATACCCTATCCTTATGGAAAATCAAAAAAGGCTCAACCGCCATAAGGGTCTGCAATTCAGAAACCCTTCTTGCAGAAGTAATGGCCAACAAAAAAGCAGTCTTCCATGACAAGTATTTCAATTCAGCAGTAGCCGCAGGCTCAAAAGGTTGTAGAGTAAGTTTCTCCAACACAAAATTGAGGTCCCAAGCAGGAGTAGGAGCTCTATGGGGGTCTTATATTCTTTGCCCCTCTAAGAAATTGCTTGAACAAAGGATGAGAAAACAATGGTGGGTCACAATCATAGTGAGCTGAAATCGCTGCAGCATGAATCTTAATGGAAGAGAAAGACAAACCTTTGTCCAATAACTCAGTAAGATATTGAAGAGCCACACTCAAATTAGGCCCAGAAACCTCCAAATCCTTTGCTGCACTCCAAAATAAAAATCTCTTCCATTTTTCTCGCACACTTTCCTTGTACTAGGTCTTCTGGCTTCCATAATCACATTCAAAACTTGTTGAGGAAGCTGAGACCTGCTGTGTTTCAAAACAGAATATGCCAGGCTGTTAGATGAAGAGAGTGAAGCTTGACATTGAGTAGATGACCGTCCCTCTGAGACAATAGGTGTGGAATCAAAGGTAAAGGCCATGGAGGCTTCCTTACCAGACTCCTCAGTAATGGGTACCAGTGTTGCCGAGGCCAATCTGGAGCTATTAAAATCATCCTTGGCTTGTCTTGTCTGACCTTTAGGAGTACCTTTGGGAGGAGAGGCAGAGGTGGAAAGGCATACACATGAAGATTTTTCGAACTGAAAGAAAGAGCATCCAAAATCCTGCAACTCTTTACACTCAATACCTTCCGCCAGAGCATCCACCTTAGACTTCAATTGTGAAAGGAGAAAATTTTGGTATTTTAACATGTGAAACTGGCAATTCAAAGCCCTCATGGCTAAAGTGGAAGAAGTATACACCTTCTTTCCCCATCTATCCAAAGCCCTTGCCTCTTTATCAGGAGGAACAAGATTTTTAACAGAAGCCTTAACACCCTTAGGCCCCTGAGAAACAGTTTCTGGGTCTGCCCTAGGACTCTTAAAAAGATACTTATGAGCTTCAGGCACCCTATAATACCTATCCGGTTTAACTGGGGCAGGAGGCAAAGAATCAGGGTTCAGGGAAGCCTCTGCAAAAACATCTTCCACCACATCCAGAACAGGAGGTATAGCCAAAGGCCTATGCTGGGGTAAAAACAAAAATTCCCTAAGCCTTTTCCTGGAATCAGAGAAATCTTGACCTTCCGATTTAAAATGCTCCCTCATGGAATGCAGAGTCTCTGAAAAAGAAAAATCCTCAGGAGGAGAAGCCGAAGGAGTAGAATAGTACAGTTTTGTACCTACCATAAATGTAGATGTCCGAACTGGATAGCATCTGCAGTCATAACAACTGGGTTGTCCTGTCGTCAGGCAGCCCTTCAGTCGGCCGGATTCCAAAGTCCGGGTCCGGCTTCGGCTGATGTCGCACTTCACCCGACGTCATCTCTGTTGGTCTTCGGGTATAAAGGCATCAGCCGACGCCATTTTCCTCAGTGTTTCTTGCCCCAGATGCCAGTAGCCCTCTTGAAGGCTAAAATTTGGATAGATGCCAATGTTTCCAAAAAGATAGAGGTAAACACAAAATAAGCATGTATGTACATATATACAAACAAATACACCATAAAAGACTCCCCCCCCACCAGCTAGCTATTAGGAGGGTAAACACCCTAGGAGTACCACAGAGGGAAGGAGGGTAATCCTGACTGCAGATGCTATCCAGTTCGGACATCTACATTTATGGTAGGTACAAAACTGTACTATGTCCTTCATGGATGCATCTGCAGTCATAACAACTGGGTAGAATACCATAGCCAACTAGGTGAGGAGGATAAAAGTAGATTATGGTGTGTTTAGGATCCCTTGCAGTACAGCAGTGGCAAACCCTGATCGGGATCTGGAATATAGAGGCAAATTATAATGCTTGGCAAATGTATGCACGGAGGTCCAAGTAGCCGCCTCAATAATGTCTTTGGTTGCCACTCCTCGTAAGAAGGCTGTGGTAGTGGCTGTTGCCCTTGTAGAATGAGGTCTTATGTTCTGTGGAATTGGTTTTCCATGGAAGGAGTAACAGAATCGTATGCAATTTCCTATCCATTTGGAGATTGTCTGTTTGGAAATAGCTTTTCCTTCCCTTCCTGTTGCATAGGCTACAAAAAGTTGGTCAGTCTTTCTGCTACTTTTTGTTCTGTCCAAGTAGTAGCGTAGCTGTCTATGTACATCCAAGGTATGCAGTATTCTTTCCCTCTGTTTTGTGGGTTGGGAAAGAAGGTAGGTAGGTGGATTGCCTGGTTTAAAGACACTCTGGATACCACCTTAGGCATAAATGTAGGATTAGTCCTCATGGGCACTCTATCTTGGTGGAAGATTAGGAAGGGTTGCACTGCCATTAAGGCCTGTAGTTCTGAAACCCTCCTTGCTGAAGTAATTGCCAGTAGGAAAGCAGTTTTCCATGACAGGTGTTGTAGGTCTGCTGTTGCTGCTGGTTCAAAGGGTGATAGTGTCAACTTTTCTAGCACAAAGTTTAAGTCCCAAGCTGGTAATGGTGGTTTCCTTGGAGGTTTTACATTCTTGATTCCTCTGAGGAACTGCCTGAGCAAAGGGTGCGAAAAAACAGGTGGATCAAAGCTGTATTCTGCTGAAATAGCTGATGCATGTATCTTGATGGAGGAGTAGGACAGGCCTGAATGAAGAAGTTCGGCCAGATACTCCAGAATGTTAGGCATATCTATGTTTGACACATCTTTTCCTCTTTCAGTACTCCAAATGACAAACCTTTTCCATTTTCCAGCATAGTTCCTTCTTGTTGAAGGTCTGCGTGCTTCAAGAATAATGTCTTTAACTCTTTGGGAAAGTTCTGGATTAGCTGCTGCTATGTGATGTTCCATGCAGTCAGTTGCAACATTTTTAGGTTTGGATGTATGATGCTGTAGTTGTTCTGAGTTAACACCAAAGGCATCAGGGGTATTGGCCACATATTGTTCCGAGACATGCTCCTCAGCAGTGGGTACCAGTGTTGTCTTGGCCAGTTTGGAGCTATCAGGATTATCCTTGGACGTTCTTCCTTGATTTTTAGTAGTACTTTGTGTATCAAGGGAAGAGGTGGGAATGCATATGCTGTTAGGCCTTTCCAGCTGAAGGAGAGCGAATCCACTTTCCATGCTAGTGGGTGGAATGTCCTTGTGCAGAATTTTTTGAGCTGGTGATTGAGAGGTGATGCGAATAGATCTATCTGAGGCATTCCCCATTTCTTTGAGATGGTCTTGAAGATGTCCGGTGCAGTTTCCATTCGTGGGCATCCGATGTGGTTCTGCTTAATATGTCTGCTAGAGTATTTTCTTTTCCCGGTACAAATATTGCCTGTAACTGGATGTTGTAGCTGAGTGCCAGGGTCCACAGCTCCAAAGTCATTCTGCATAGGGGGTATGAATGAGTGCCTCCCTGTTTGTTGATGTACCACATGACTGTGGTGTTGTCTGTCCTTATCATCAACTGGCCCTCTGAGAAATGGTCTGAACTTTTGGATTGCCAGTTTTACTGCCAGCATTTCTTTTAGGTTGATGTGCAGGTGAAGTTGATCCTGTGTCCACAATCCTTGCACGCATTTGTCCAGCATGTGGGCCCCCCATCCTAGGTCTGAAGCGTCTGTTGTGATGGTCTGGCTTGCTTGACATCTGCGAAGGGGTAGGCCTGGGTTTGACTGGCATGCCTGAGCCCACCATAGGAACTCCTGCTTTAAGCATGGAATTAGTGGGATTTCTGTTTCTAGGCTGTGTCTGTGTTGGGACCATAAATTCTTTAGGTACCACTGTAGTTTTCTCATATGTAGTCTGGCAAATGGGACCAAGATTATGCATGATGCCATGAAGCCCAAGGCCTGCAGTACTTTTCTTGCTGTTAACTTGTTCAGTTTTGTTAGTGCCAAGAAGTAAAGAGGGAGTTCTTTTGTTTTTCTGTAGTTAGGAATGCCATTTGTTTTACTGTGTCCAATTCCGCGCCCAAGAATGTCCTTGTTTGGGATGGTATCAGCCTTGACTTTTGTAAATTGACTGTGTATCCCAGTGCTTGTAGCAAGTAAATGACCCTTTGTAAATCTGTTGTCAGCTTGCTTTTGTTGTCCCCTTGTAGCAGGCAGTCGTCCAGGTATGGGTAAATTTGAATTCCTGTAGTCTGCAATGGCGATTACTGATGCCAGGCATTTTGTGAATACTCTGGCAGTAGATAAGCCAAAGGGCAATGCTGAGAATTGATAGTGCTCTGATCCTGCAAGAAATCTGAGGTATCTTCTGCAGATTGGTCGAATGGGGACGTGCAGGTATGCCTCCTTGAGATCTAGAGTTACCAGCCAACACTCCTTGCCCAGCATGGGAAGAAGTTGCTGTAGGGTCAGCATTTTGAATTTTGGGACAATGATGTATGTATTTAAGGTGGACAGGTCGAGAATTGGTCTCCAACTTTTTCCTTTCTTGGAACTAGGAATAGTCTGGAGTAGAACCCCTTTCCTTGCTCTGCTGTTGGCACTCTTTCCACAGCTCTCATGTTTGCTAACTCCATTATCTGTTGTAGAGCCTCTGTTTTTGATTTGGAGGTAGATTTGGCATTCCTCTTTGACTGGTAAAGTGTGGAAGTGGAACCGGTAACCTTGATCTATGGTTTGTAAAATCCACTTGTCTTTTGTTATATAGTGCCAGTTCTTTGAAAATAAGGTTAACTTTCCGCCTAGAGGAGCTGCTATTTGTTCCCTGGTAGGCGGATTTAGGGTTAAGTCACTGTGGTTGTGTTGATGTAGTGGCAGTGGTTGTGTCTGTGCCTCTGTTGTTACCTTGCCACTGTCGTCCTCTGTAGGCACCTCCTCTGGATTGGTTTCTGTCTCTGGAAAGTCTATTCCTGCCCCTTTGAGATCTTGTGGAGTCAGGAAAGGACCAATTTTTGGCAGGCCAGTTCCTGCTAAACCTTGGGGTTGAACCTGCAAGAAATCTTTAACCGTTTGAACAGATTTTGCCTTTTCTTCCATTTTCTTCATAACCTGCTGGGCAGGTGTACCAAACAAACTTGTCTTATCCATAGGAGCATCTAGCAACTTAGCTTTAACATGATCCGGTAAAGCTTGCTCCTTTAACCATGCATGCCTTCTTATCACTGTGCCAGTCATGGCTGATCTAAATGAAGCCTCCAGTGCATCATAGCCACATTTTAAGGAATGGTTACTAACCTGTTGTATGTTATTTACCATTTCTAATACATATTTCTTATCAAGAGATTCATCAGTGGTTAGCTTTTTAGTTAACTGATCAAGCATAAACTCTTGGTATTGTATCATGTGAAACTGACAGTTTAAAGCTCTAGCTGAGAGAGTAGCTGAAGTGTAGACCTTTTACCCCATCTGTCTAATGACCTTGCTTCCCTTTCAGAAGGAATAGGGTTTTAGCTATGGTCGCTACTGCCTTGGGACCCTGGGATATAGTTTGGGTCTGCAAGTGGGGCCTTGTAAAGGTGGTGATGAGTATCTGGCACCCTGTAAAATCTGTCTGGTTTGGCAGGGGCTGGGGTAAAGAATCTGGAGCGGAGCAGACATCATTGAAAGCATCATCCACCACAGAGAGAACAGGAGGTATAGCTAAGGGCCTGTGCTGTGGAAGGTGCAGAAAGGTCCTAAGTCTTTTCTGGAGTCTGAAAAATCCTGTTGCTGCCATTGGAACTGCTCTCATGGCATGTAAGGTTTCCCCAAAGGAGAATTCTTCTGGTGGGGAAGCAGCTGGAATGGATTCTTCAGCATCAGAATCTTCAAAATTGGAGAAAGGAGCCTCTGGCTGGTCAGTTATGTCTGATTCATCGGCAGAATCATCAGAGGACACTGGCTCAGGGGGCTCTGCCCTAGGTCTCTTCTCTGGGGGCTGAGAGGCCCTGTCTGGGTGAGATTGAGATCCTCTAATTAATGAAATTAAATCTTCTGCCAGAGTAAGCATTTGAGAACTAGAAGAGGGCCTGGTTGTAGGGGTTTAACAGGCACTGTTTTAGTAGTCTTGGCTGCTTTAGCCCTGGCGAAGGCCTTAATGGACATGGCTGCTGGAGGCCTAGCAGCACCACGTGCTGGGGTAGAGACATCCAAGGGAATGGTGTCTGATAAGTCAGTGGCAACCACCGTAGTGGATAAAATTTCTGAGGCCGATTCAAGAGTGGTAGCAGGGGCCTCAGTTGTAGAGATAGATTCAGCTGTACTTTGAACAGTTTTCTCGGTTTCGGCCGAAACCGAGACACTCGCGGTTTGCTTAACCATGGTTTCGGCCGAAACCGCGGACCGCGAGTGTCGGTCTTTATCTTTGCGTTTTTTGGCAGATTGGGTAGTCGGAGGATCCGACGGCATAATGTACGCAAAATCAGAACCGAAAAACTGTTCTGCAAACTCCGACCGACGCCTAAGCGTTCGTCGGTTGAAAGAAGCACAGGCCGAACAGGCTGCTACGTCGTGGGCTGGGCCTAAACAAGGCAGACAATAAGAGTGGAAATAGTACAGTTTTGTACCTACCATAAATGTAGATGTCCGAATTGGATAGCATCTGCAGTCATAACAACTGGGTTGTCCTGTCGTCAGGCAGCCCTTCAGTCGGCCGGATTCCAAAGTCCGGGTCCGGCTTCGGCTGATGTCGCACTTCACCCGACGTCATCTCTGTTGGTCTTCGGGTATATAAGCATCAGCCGACGCCATTTTCTTCAGTGTTTCTTGCCCCAGATGCCAGAAGCCCTCTAGAAGGCTAAAAATTTTGGATAGATGCCAATGTTTCCAAAAGATAGAGGTAAACACAAAAAAAAGCATGTATGTACATAAATACAAACAAATACACCATGAAAGAAGTCCCCCCACTAGCTAGCTATTAGAAGGGTAAACACCCTAGGAGTACCACAGAGGGGAAGGATGGAGGGTAATCCTGACTGCAGATGCTATCCAATTCGGACATCTACATTTATGGTAGGTACAAAACTGTACTATGTCCTTCATGGATGCATCTGCAGTCATAACAACTGGGTAGAATACCATAGCCAACTAGGGGAGGAGGATAAAGGTATATTATGGTGTGTTTAGGATCCCTTGCAGAACAGCAGTGGCAAACCCTGCTCGGGATCTGGAATAGAGAGGTAAATTGTAATGCTTGGCAAATGTATGCACGGAGGTCCAAGTAGCCGCCTCAATAATGTCTTTGGTAGCCACTCCTCGTAAGAAGGCTGTGGTAGTGGCTGTTGCCCTTGTAGAATGAGGTCTTATGTTCTGTGGAATTTGCTTTCCATGGAAGGAGTAACAGAATCGTATGCAATTTCCTATCCATTTGGAGATTGTCTGCTTGGAAATAGCTTTTCCTTCCCTTCCTGTTGCATAGGCTACGAAAAGTTGGTCAGTCTTTCTGCTATTTTTTGTTCTGTCCAAGTAGTATCGTAGCTGTCTATGTACATCCAAGGTATGCAGTATTCTTTCCCCTCTGTTTTGTGGGTTGGGAAAGAAGGTAGGTAGGTGGATTGCCTGGTTTAAGGACACTCTGGATACCACCTTAGGCATAAATGTAGGGTTAGTCCTCATGGACACTCTATCTTGGTGGAAGATTAGAAAGGGTTGCACTGCCATTAAGGCCTGTAGTTCTGAAACCCTCCTTGCTGAAGTAATTGCCAGTAGGAAAGCAGTTTTCCATGACAGGTGTTGCAGGTCTGCTGTTGCTGCTGGTTCAAAAGGTGATAGAGTCAATTTTTCTAGCACAAAGTTCAAGTCCCAGGCTGGTAATGGTGGTTTCCTTGGAGGTTTTACATTCTTGATTCCTCTGAGGAACTGCCTGAGCAAAGGGTGTGAAAAACAGGTGGATCAAAGCTGTATTCTGCTGAAATAGCTGATGCATGAATCTTGATGGAGGAATAGGACAGGCCTGAATGAAGTAGTTCGGCCAGATACTCCAGAATGTTGGGCATATCTATGTTTGATACATCTTTACCTCTTTCTGAGCTCCAAATGACAAACCTTTTCCATTTCCCAGCATAGTTTCTTCTTGTTGAAGGCCTGCGTGCTTCAAGAATAATGTCTTTAACTCTTTGTGAAAGCTGTGGATTAGCAGCTGCTATGTGATGTTCCATGCAGTCAGTTGCAACGTTTTAGGTTTGGATGCATGGTGCTGTAGTTGTTCTGAGTTAGCATCAAAGGCATCAGGGGTATTGGCCACATATTGTTCCGAGACATGTTCCTCAGCAGTGGGTACCAATGCTGTCTTGGCCAGTTTGGAGCTATCAGGATTATCCTTGGACGTTCCTCCTTGATTTTTAGTAATACTTTGTGTATCAAGGGAAGAGGTGGGAATGCATATGCTGTTAGTCCTTTCCAGCTGAAGGAGAGCGAGTCCACTTTCCATGCTAGTGGGTGGAATGTCCTTGTGCAGAATTTTTTGAGCTGGTGATTGAGAGGTGATGCGAATAGATCTATCTGAGGCATTCCCCATTTCTTCGAGATGGTCTTGAAGATGTCCGGGTGCAGCTGCCATTCGTGGACATCCGATGTAGTCCTGCTTAACATATCTGCTAGAGAGTTTTCTTTTCCTGGTACAAATATTGCCTGTAACTGGATGTTGTAGCTGAGTGCCAGGGTCCACAGTTCCAAAGTCATTCTGCATAGGGGTAGGAATGAGTGCCTCCTGCTTGTTGATGTACCACATGACTGTGGTGTTGTCTGTCCTTATCATCAACTGGCCTTCCTTGAGAAATGGTCTGAACTTTTGGATTGCCAGTTTTACTGCCAGCATTTCTTTTAGGTTGATGTGCAGGTGAAGTTGGTCCTGTGTCCACAATCCTTGCACGCATTTGTCCAGCATATGTGCCCCCCATCCTAGGTCTGAAGCATCGGTTGTGATGGTCTGGCTTGCTTGACCCTCGAAAGGGCAGGCCTGGGTTTGACTGGCATGCGTGAGCCCACCATAGGAACTCCTGTTTTAAGCATGGTATTAGTGGGATTTCCGTTTCTAGGCTGTGTCTGTGTTGGGACCATAAATTCTTTAGGTACCACTGAAGCTTTCTCATATGTAGTCTGGCAAATGGAACCAAGATTATGCATGATGCCATGAAACCCAAGGCCTGCAGTACCTTTCTTGCTGTTAACTTGTTCAGATTTGTTAGTGCCAAGAAGTAAAGAGGGAGTTCTTTTTGTTTCTCTGTGGTTAGGAATGCCATTTGTCTTACTGTGTCCAATTCCGCTCCCAGGAAAGTCCTTGTCTGGGATGGTATCAGCCTTGACTTTTGTAAATTGACTGTGTATCCCAGTGCTTGAAGCAAGTAAATGACCCTTTGTAAATCTGTTGTCAGCTTGCTTTTGTTGTCCCCTTGTATCAGACAGTCGTCCAGGTATGGATAAATTTGAATTCCCTGTAGTCTGCAATGGGCGATTACTGATGCCAGGCATTTTGTGAATACTCTGGGCGCAGTAGATAAGCCAAAGGGCAATGCTGAGAATTGATAGTGCTCTGATCCTGCAAGAAATCTGAGGTATCTTCTGCAGATAGGTCGAATGGGGACGTGCAGGTATGCCTCCTTGAGATCTAGAGTTACCAGCCAACACTCCTTGCCCAGCATGGGAAGAAGTTGCTGTAGGGTCAGCATTTTGAATTTTGGGACAATGATGTAAGTATTTAGGGTGGACAGGTCTAGAATTGGTCTCCAACTTTTTTCCTTTCTTGGAACTAGGAATAGTCTGGAGTAGAACCCCTTTCCTTGCTCTGCTGTTGGCACTTTTTCCACAGCTCTCATGTTTGCTAATTCCATTATCTGCTGTAGAGCCTCTGTTTTTTGATTTGGAGGTAGGTTTGGCATTCCTCCTTTGACTGGTAACGTGTGGAAGTGGAACCGGTAACCTTGATCTATGGTTCGTAAAATCCACTTGTCCTTTGTTATGTGGTGCCAGTTTTTTGAAAATAAGGTTAGCTTTCCGCCTAGAGGAGCTGCTATTTGTTCCCTGGTTGGCGGATTTAGGTTTAAGTCACTGTGGCTGTGTTGATGTAGAGGCAGGTGTTGATTCTGTGCCTCTGTTTTTACCTTGCCACTGTCGTCCTCTGTAGGCACCTCCTCTGGATTGGTTTCTGCCTCTGGAACGTCTATTCCTGCCCCTTTGAGGTCTTGTGGAGTCAGGAAAGGACCAATTTTGGCAGGCCAGTTCCTGCTAAACCTTGGGGTTGAACCTGCAAGAATTCTTTAACTGTCTGGACTGATTTTGCCTTTTCTTCCATTTTCTTCATAACCTGCTGGGCAGGTGTACCAAACAAACTTGATTTATCCATAGGAGCATCAAGCAATTTAGATTTAACATGATCCGGTAAAGCTTGCTCCTTTAGCCATGCATGCCTTCTAATTACTGTGCCAGTCATGGCTGATCTAAATGAAGCCTCCAGTGCATCATAGCCACATTTTAAAGAATGGTTACTAACCTGCTGTATGTTATTTACCATTTCTAATACATAATTCTTATCAAGAGATTCATCAGTGGTTAGCTTTTTAGTTAACTGATCAAGCATAAACTCTTGGTATTGTATCATGTGAAACTGACAGTTTAAAGCTCTAGCTGAAAGAGTGGCTGAAGTGTAAACCTTTTACCCCATCTGTCTAATGACCTTGCTTCCCTTTCAGAAGGAACAGGGTTTTAGCTATGGTCATGCTACTGCCTTGGGACCCTGGGATATAGTTTCGGGTCTGCAAGAGGGGCCTTGTAGAGGTGGTGATGAGTATCTGGCACCCTGTAAAATCTGTCTGGTTTGGCAGGGGCTGGGGTAAAGAATCTGGAGCGGAGCAGGCATCATTGAAAGCATCATCCACCACAGAGAGAACAGGAGGGATAGCTAAGGGCCTGTGCTGTGGTAGGTGCAAAAAGTCCTAAGTCTTTTCCTGGAGTCTGAAAAATCCTGTTGCTGCCATTGGAACTGTTCTCATGGCATGCAAGGTTTCCCAAAGGAGAATTCTTCTGGAGGGAAGCAGCTGGAATGGATTCTTCAGCATCAGAATCTTCAAAATTGGAGAAAGGAGCCTCTGGCTGGTCAGTTATGTCTGATTCATCAGCAGAATCATCAGAGGACACTGGCTCAGGAGGCTCTGTCCTAGGTCTCTTTCTGGGGGCTGAGAGGCCCTGTCTGGGTGAGATTGAGATCCTCTAATTAATGAAATTAAATCTTCTGCCAAGGTAAGCATTTGAGAACTGGCAGAGGGCCTGGTGGAGGGGGGTTTAACAGGCACTGTTTTAGTAGTCTTGGCTGCTTTAGCCCTGGCGAAGGCCTTAATGGACATGGCTGCTGGAGGCCTAGCAGCACCACGTGCTGGGGTAGAGACATCCAAGGGAATGGTGTCTGATAAATCAGTGGTAAGCACCGTAGTGGGTAAAATTTCTGAGGCCGATTCAAGAGTGTTAGCAGGGACCTCAGTTGTAGTGATAGTTTCAGGAGTAGTTTTGATCAGTTTTCTCGGTTTCGGCCGAAACCGAGACACTCATGATTTGCTTAACCATGGTTT
Source organism: Protopterus annectens (assembly GCF_019279795.1). NCBI lineage: Eukaryota > Metazoa > Chordata > Ceratodontiformes > Protopteridae > Protopterus > Protopterus annectens. The sequence goes on along the minus strand of NC_056746.1, from coordinate 165,688,931 downwards.
CGCGAAACCGCGGACCGCAGTGTCGGTCTTTTCTTGCGTTTTGGCAGAATGCGGTCGGAGGGTCCGGCGGCATAATGTACGCAAAGTCAGAACCGAAAAACTGTTCTGCAAACTCTGACCGACGCCTAAGCGTTCACGGTTGAAAGAAGCACAGGACGAACAGGCTGCTACGCCGTGGGCTGGGCCTAAACAGGGCAGGCAGTAAGAGTGGAAATCTTTATGAGGTATTTGTTTCCCACAGGTTAAACAATTATTAACTTTTCTGACATCGGCTGAGGCAAGAAAGAGTCCCCAACGGGTACTTAGCTTTAGAAGTCTTCAAGTAGTATTCGGTAGAAGTAATCTCTGGATCCGACCGACCGGCACTTGCGAACAGCTTCTGCTTCGGGCGCCACGCCGCAAGAAAGACTGGGGAAAATGGCGTCGGCTGATGCTTATATACCCGAAGACCAACAGAGATGACGTCGGGTGAAGTGCGACATCAGCCGAAGCCGGACCCGGACTTTGGAATCCGGCCGACTGAAGGGCTGCCTGACGACAGGACAACCCAGTTGTTATGACTGCAGATGCATCCATGAAGGACATCTTTATGAGGTATTTGTTTCCCACAGGTTAAACAATTATTAACTTTTTCTGACATCGGCTGAGGCAAGAAAGAGTCCCCAACGGGGTACTTAGCTTTAGAAGTCTTCGAAGTAGTATTCGGTAGAAGTAATCTCTGGATCCGACCGACCGGCACTTGCGAACAGCTTCTGCTTCGGGCGCCACGCGGCAAGAAAGACCGAGGAAAATGGCGTCGGCTGATGCCTTTATACCCGAAGACCAACAGAGATGACGTCGGGTGAAGAGCGACATCAGCCGAAGCCGGACCCGGACTTTGGAATCCGGCCGACTGAAGGGCTGCCTGACGACAGGACAACCCAGTTGTTATGACTGCAGATGCATCCATGAAGGACATCATCTACATCAGAATCAGAATAAGGAGGATACTCCTGCAAGTCTTCAGCCGAAGACTCAGAAGCCTCCGAACATTGCTCAAAACTCTCAAGCTCAGGTTCCACCCTAGGCCTCTTATCAGGAGGGGGCATAGAACCTCTAATCATAGTAATCAAATCCTCTGCCATTTTAAGCATATGTTTCTTAGGCAGAGACCCTGAAGAACTAGGAGAAACACCCACAGAAGTTAAACCTGGCCTGCCTCTCGAAGAAGCCTTGGGAACAGAAGGGGAGGGCCTAACCACCTTAGGAAGGGAGGGGAGAACAGCTACCTGAGAAGCCCCCTCAGCCTGGCCTGCCTCCTGAGAGGACACATCTTGTAACAGTAAAGTCTCTCCCTGAGACTCCAAAGAAACTTCTGGCAGAACCTCCGGCTCCACCGAGCCCTCTAAAGAACCGACATCCGGGACAGACGGTTCTTCCAACCTAGGCTTTGCTGCTTTGTCCTTGCGCTTTTTGGACGAAGCGGGCGTCGGAGCATCCGACGGCATTCTATAATTACAACGCTTCCCAAAATCTAACCTGGCACAGTCTAATCTTCTCTTTATAGTGCGTTTGTTAAATCTAGCACAAGAGCGACATCCAACAACGTCGTGCTCAGGCCCTAAGCAAGGTATACACAAGGTATGGTAATCCCTATGAGGTATCTGTTTCCCACAAGAAATACAGTTATTCACTTTTTCTGACATCCGGTTAAATACTGAGGCAAGAAAAAAACAAAATATTCCCCAAGGGGGTACTTAGCCAACTTTGATTCGGTCTGAAACTCCGACTTCAGAAAATTTCAGAATGCCAACCTGCACTCGCAATACTGCTTCTGCATCGGACCATGCGGCAAAAAAGACTGAGGATATGGCGGTCATGCGCATTTGTACCCTGGCGTCCTGGCGTCAGACTAATGCTTGACCGGCCAGCCTTATACTTTGGTATTCGGGCCGACTGGGACAGCGGACTACCCTAGTGTTAGGACTGCAGCAATGTGGGATGAAGAACATCTGGGCCTGATAGGAACATGAAGATAAGCCTCTGAGATCCAGAGTTACCATCCAGTGATCTTTTCCCAACAGAGGTAAAAGCTGTTGTAACGTCAGCATTTTGAACTTTGGAATGTCCAGATAAGTGTTGAGGATAGATAAATCCAAAATTGGTCTCCACGTGTTCCCTTTCTTTGGTACTAGAAACAAGCGAGAATAAAATCCTAGTCCCACTTCTGACAGAGGAACTGGCTGTATAGCTCCTATTTGAAGAAGTAAAGAAATCTGCTTGTGAGCCTCTATCCTTTGCCGAGGAGGAATGTCTGGCATGCCTTTGAAAGGAGGCAATGTATGGAAATAGAACTTGTAGCCTCGGTTTATAATGTCCAATACCCATTTGTCCTGGGTGACTAAAAGCCAGTTTTGCTTGAAGAGGGCTAACTTTCCTCCCAAAGGAGCTGCCAGGGAAGAAGAATCTGGCAGCTGAAAATGCAGGTCATTGGGCCTGTTTACGAAAGGACTGGCCCCTGCCCTCACCTGCAGATTGTGCAGGTGAACTCCAAGTTCTAGGCCTGAATGTACCGTGAGCTCTGCCCCTGCCACGTCTAGATCGACCCCTAGACTGAGAATCAGAAGAAGGGTAGGTCCACCCCTTAGTAGGCCAATTTCTACTAAACTTTGGAGGTTGCACCTGCAAAAAATCTTTAACAGTCTGCATGGACTTAGCCTTGTCTTCCATTTTCTTCAAAACCGACTCCACAGGGGGACCAAACAAAACTTCAGACTGTAAAGGGGCATCCAGAATTCTAGTTTTAACATGCTCGGACAAATTCTGATCCTTAAGCCAGGCGTGCCTAGAAAGAACTGAACCAGTGGCAGCCACCCTAGAAGAGGCCTGTACAGCATCAAAACCACACTGCAAAGAATGCTTACCCACCTGTTCAGAGACATGTACTAAATCCTGCAATTCTTTACACTCTATGCCCTCTGCCAAAGCATCCACTTTAGATTTTAGCTGAGAAAGGAGGAAATTCTGATACTTCAACATATGAAACTGGCAATTTAAAGCCCTCATTGCTAAAGTAGAAGAGGTATACACCTTCTTGCCCCATCTATCCAAAGCTCTAGCTTCCTTATCTAGAGGAACCGGATTCTTTACAACAGAAGCTCTAACACCCTTAGGCCCCTGACTAATAGTTTCTGGGTCCGCCCTAGGACTCTTATACAGATATTTATGAGCCTCAGGCACCCTGTAATACCTGTCCGGTTTAACTGGCACAGGAGGCAAAGAATCTGGATTAAGGGAAGCCTCCGAGAAAACATCTTGAACAACATCCAAAACAGGAGGTATAGCCAAGGGTCTATGCTGTGGTAAAAACAAGAATTCCCTAAGCCTCTTCCGTGAATCAGAGAAATCCTGTCCTTCCCACCTAAAATGCTCCCTCATGGAATGCAGAGTTTCTGAAAATGAAAAATCCTCTGGAGGAGAAGCAGAAGGAGTGGAATCCTCTGCATCAGAATCCGAATAAGGGGGAAAATCTTGAATATCTTCAGCAGAAGAGTCTGAGTCATCTGAGGCCTGGTCCAAACTTTCCAACTCTGGCTCCACCCTGGGCCTCTTATCAGGAGGGGGCATATAACCTCTAATTAAAGTAATCAAATCTTCTGCCATTTTAAGCATGTGCTTTTTAGGCACAGACCCTGAAGTACCTGGAGGGACACCAAAGGAAGGCAAAACAGACCTGCCCTTAGAAGAAGCCTTAGAAATAGTAGCAGAAGGCCTAACCACCTTAGGCATAGAAGGGAGAACAGTAACCTGAGAGGCCCCTTCAGCTTGACCTGACTCCTGTGAGGCCACATCCTGCAAAATCAAAGTTTCCCCCTGAGACTCAACAGAAACTTCAGCCGGATCCACCTGTTCCACTGTAGTTTCTGCAGGACCGGCGTCCGAAACGGACGAATCAACCTGTCTAGGTTTCAAGGATTTGTCTTTGCACTTCTTCAGAAGCGGCGTCGGAGGATCCGCGGCATATTATAATTACACCGCTTACCAAAGACTAATCTAGCACAATCTAACCTTCTTTATAGTGCTTATTAAACCTAGCACAAACTGACACCCGACTACGCCGTGGTCCGGTCCCAAACAAGGAATGCAAAGAGAGTGATAATCCTATCGGTATCTGTTTCCCACAAGAAATACAATTATTCACTTTTCTGACATCCGAATTAACTGAGGCAAGAAAAACAAAAATATTCCCCAACGGGGTACTTAGCCCAACTTGGTTTCGGTCTGAAACTCAGAATACGAAAATTTCAGAACGCCGAATGGCACTTGCAACGCTGCTTCTGCATCGGACCATGCGGCAAAAAAGACTGAGGATATGACGTCGGTCATGCACTTTTATACCCTGACGCTCTGATGTCAGATCTGAGCGCCCATGACCGACGTCAGCCTAATACTTTGGTATTCGGGCCGACCAAGGACAGCGGACTACCCATATGTAAGGACTGCAGCAATGTGAGATGAAGAACATCATGCTTATTCCGTGTCAAACATTTTAACACAATTCCCCACCCAGGCACAGTAGAAAAACTAAACTGTGAATAAAAATAGAAGTTATGTTCTTACCATAACGTTCCATGTTAGTTGTCTTCTTCTCGCCTTCTTTCTTGCTGGATGGGTTCGGAGCCGACCTCGGCTCCAACTCGGCCACTCTAAAAGCTCGAGAGTTGGTTCCACCGGCTCGAGGCTCCCCTTATATCCCACAATGCTAGGCGGTATTACCTCAGATCTCGTTTGTAAGCTAGGCCCAGCCAAAAAGTAACTCCAGAACCACTGGAAAAAGGGGAAAAACCCACCTCTATAAAAAGGAAGGGAAGAATGCGACCTGAAACCTGATGAAAGGCATATATGCAAGTATAGCATATACCTACATACAATAGAGGTGGTAGAAAAAGAGGTCACAATCAAACTCCTCTAGGTCTGTCCAGGCTAGGGGGAAGTAGGGTGGGGCCTTAAGAAAGAAGGCGAAGAAGACAACTAACATGGAACGTTATGGTAAGAACATAACTTCTATATGTTAAGTTGTCCATCTCTTCATTCTTGCTGGATGGGACCGTCCCTAGCACCTTGTCCCGGTGGCCTATCGGAACAGACTCTTGAGAACAGTGGAACCAAAATTAGCTCTATGTCTAGAAGCTAAATCCAACTTATAATGAGAAATGAAAGTGTGAGGAGTAGCCCAAGTAGCCGCTGCACAAATGGTGTCAATAGGCAGCCTGTCTTGGAAGGCTATAGAAGTAGCCAACGCTCTGGTGGAATGGGCCTTAGGTTTGTTAGGCAGCTTTTGGTGTCTAATTTCATAAGCAAAAGAAATCAGAGAAGTTAGCCATCTGGAGAGTGATACCTTCGAAACTGAAAGTCCCTTTCTGCCTTCTGCATAAGAGACAAACAACTGGTCAGTTTTCCTGATCTGTTTGGTTCTATCCAAATAATATCTTAACTGACGATGAACATCTAGCCAATGCAATTTTTGTTCAGACCTGTTAGAATAGTTAGGAAAAAACACAGGGAGGTCAATGCTTTGATTTAGGTTAGATGCAGAGGCTACTTTAGGTAAAAAGGATGGATTGGTTCGTAAGGACACCCTGTCTTTATGAAACAATAGATATGGTGGTCGACTGCTGAGTGCATGAAGTTCTGAGACCCTTCTAGCTGAAGTAATGGCTACCAGAAAGAGAGTCTTCCAGGATAGCAATTTCAATGAACAGGAAGCTGCAGGTTCGAAGGGGAGAATCAAAGATGTGAGAACTAAATTAAGGTCCCAAGAAGGAGGAGGATTTCTTATAGGAGGTCTGAGAAGAAAAACTCCCTTCAAAAAAGCTTTGCAAAGCTTGTGAGACATGATGGCAGAATCTGAAATGCCCACATGAAAGTTAGAAATAGCTGCCAATTGAACTTTAAGAGTAGAAGGAGATGAACCTGCATGGAAGAGTTCAGCTAGAAATTCAAGAACTATTTGGATGGAAGCAGTGAAAGGATCTATGTCCTTCCTTGAGCCCAATAGGCGAAACGTTTCCACTTACTAAGATAAATCTTCCGAGTGGAAGATTTATGGGAAGCTATCAAAATATCTCGAACAGAGTGAGATATTTGAGGAAGCCTGGCTAAGGTTGGAATTGGAGGAACCAAGCAGTGAGGTTCAGAGAGGGGAGGGAGCGATGTAACTGACCCGATTGATGGATCAAAAGATCTGGAACTAGGTCCAGATGCCAAGGTTGCTCCAACAGAAATTGATGTAGAAAGGGGAACCAAACCTGTCGAGGCCAGTAAGGAGCAATGAGGATCAATGAGGCCTTCTGAGCGATAGCTTTCTGTATCACTTGAGAGATTAGTGGGAAGGGAGGAAATGCATACATAAGTCCCCGGGGCCAGACTTGGACTAGAGCGTCTCTGCTGGGCTGGCCTGGTAACGGAAATAGGGTGAAATAATCTCTGCACTTGCTGTTTTGGGGAGTAGTAAAAAGGTCGCAGCAAGGCTGACCCCACTTAAATTTTCTCCAGAATAGGATCTTTCAGAGACCACTCGTGAGGCATGAGGATAGCTCTGCTCAACTTGTCCGCGATTAGATTGGACTTCCCGGGGATGTGCGTTGCTATCAGAAAACGCTGAGAAGAAATCTCCCATTGCCACAGTCTGAGTGCTTCTCGACATAGGGGATAGGACCTGGTTCCGCCTTGTTTGTTGATATACCACACTACAGACATATTGTCCGTCTGGATTGCTATCGTTCCCAAGGGAAGAGAGTCTTGAAGGGCTTGCAATGCTAAAAGCACTTCTCTCATCTCTAGAACATTTATATGCAAGTGGCATTCGTCTGGTTGCCATATGCCCTGGACTGTTCTGCCCTGATAATGCCCCCCCCACCCGATCAGGGAGGCGTCCGTTGTCAGAGTAGCAACCGGGGGGGAAAGAAAAAAGAGTCTTCCCAGAGAGAGCTGAGGGGAAGACATCCACCAAAGAAGATGATTCTTGCATGCTTGCGTAATCATAATGGTGTGGGACATCGGAAGTTGTTGGTATGACCATTGTGTGAAGAGCATCCATTGAAAGATTCTCATGTGGAATCTGGCTAATAAAAGTAGAGGGATAGCAGCCGCCATAATCCCCAGTACTTTCAGAACTAATCTGGCTTTGACTCTGTTGCTGTGGAAGAGAAGGGAGACCAGTTTGCGTATGTCTGCTATTCTTTGGTCTGTTAGTCTACAGACATGTTGACTGTGTCTAGATTTGCGCCTATGAAGGTAATAGCGACAAGGCGACAAAACAGACTTTTCGCAATTTATTGAGATGCCTAACTTTTGACAAATGCGAAAGGTGTAGTCTCTGGCCACTAGAAGAAGATGCTTGGTAGGAGCTGTGAGGAGCCAGTCGTCCAAATATGGAAACACCTGGAATCCTTGACGTCTCAGGTGAGAAGCTACCACTGCCATGCATTTGGTAAACACCGGGGCAGTGGTGAGACCAAAGGGCAGGGCTCTGAATTGAAAGTGACTGGTTCCCAGCCGGAAGCGGAGAAATCTCCTGGAGCGTCTGTTCATTTTTATATGATAGTATGCATCCTGGAGGTCTATAGAGCACATCCAGTTTTCCTTTCCCAAAAGGGGTAGGATGGATTGTAGCGTGACCATCCGAAATCTTGTTTTCTTGACCGACTTGTTCAAGATACTGAGATCCAAAATGGGTCTCCAGTCAACTGTTTTCTTTGGAACCAAAAAGAATTTGGAGTAGATTCCGGATCCTTGCTGGTCTGCTGGCACTGGCTGAATGGCTCTTTTTGCAAGCAACTTTGAAATTTCCAACGCTGCTTGGTCCCTTTGAGCGGGTGGAACATCTGGAAGGGATTTTTTTGATTGATTTGGAATACGAAAGAACGGAATGGAATAGCCTTTGGAAATGATGGACTGTACCCACTTGTCTTGAGTTAGGGATTGCCAGGCTTCTGGGTACAGTGACAATCTTCCCCCGACTGCCTCCGAAGGTGGACAGTCGGGCAACACCTCAGGGATGCTGGAAGGGCTTATCGGAAAAAAGTTTCTCGATTGCCCTGGTTCTGCGGACCCCCCCCTGCCTCTAGGGCGACGTCTACCATTATTGTTCCCCCCTCTGCCTCTGGAGGGAACCGACTCTGTCGTCAGGCAAAGTCCCTTGAGATTGTTTGGAACCACATTTTCCCACTTTTCTGGCCTTTGGGGTAAGGCTTAGAAGGAGTAGAAAACGGACTCCGGCGGCAGAAAGAGTTTTGCCATCCGTCTCGCACCTCGTCAAGGTTTCTTTCACTTGAGGACCAAAGAGATGATCCATCAAGCGGGAATTAGTGAAAGGCGTTTTAAAGGGGTCCGCAAATTGCATAGCCGCATCCAGGCATGCGGTAAGGCAACACCTGTCCCTGCTCTGCTCGCTCCATCAGCCGCATATGAAAGGGCGCATGGAGGAGTTGGCTATAGAATTTAGGGTAGCCAGCTGAGCATTCATCTTGTCCTGAAAACCCGCAGCTGTAGGATCCTTCAACATGTCACTCGCTTCCTTGATCAAATCTCTTTGAAGGCAGGTGAAATGGCATAGGTAGTTCAGCGAGCATAGCAAAGGTCACTGGAAAACATCCGCTTCCATTACCTGTCCATAGACCTAGATTCCTTGTTAGGAGGATGGACAGGCACCGAAGGATCAGCTAGTTCCTTCTTAGTGGCAGCAGCTACCACCATAGCATCCACAGAAACTCCCTTGGTCAGAAATTGTTTATCTGTTGGTGCTGTGATAAACTTTGAAGGTCTCCTGGGGTGGGGTCCACTGAGTCAGGAGCCGTCCAAGGCTTTTTTGCTACCACCTGCATGAGGGGGTCAAAGGGGGGGGACACCCAGGAGGTGGAAGGGCGAGAGCCAAACGCCTCAAGATACACAGATTCATCCTCCGAAGGGTAAAGGGCTGGCCAATTTCCCCTCTGTTTCAGGATTTCTAGAATGTCTGCAAAGGAGACATCTTCAGAAGGGGAACGGGGGGAACCCTCGGAATCCTCTAAATCTGTGTCAGAGGTGACAGACTCAGGTGAGTCTATGTACTTCCTCTTACACTTTCTCTTCCTAGGGGGCTCCCCTGCCAATTCAGGAGAGGCCTCGGAAGAGGATGAGATCCCCACAGGGGATTCTTGAGGAGCTGGCTCTCTGCGGTCTGGGATGAGGGAGTGAGTAGACATAACCTGAGGCACCGAAGAGGGAGGGGCGGACGGAGCAGACTGTGGAGTTGAACAAGGTTCCAACACACTCCGCATGACCTCGAACACACCCCTGTCAGGCAGAGCCAGAGGTCCCCGCTCCGAAAAGCTGAGAACCCCCCTCGGCACCGACAGTGATGGCTCAGAGGCCGATGTCGGAGCCGAACTCACCAGCGCCGAGGCACCGAGAGGGAGAGCGGGGTCGGACAAGGGTCCGATGCCACTCACCCCCTCGGAGCCGACGAGGGAAGTCCGGCGCCGAGATTCTTCCAAGGAAGAAATCGGAGCCGACGACGGAGCCGAAGACAATTGTATCGGCTCCGACGCTACCACAGTCTCGGTTCCGAAACGCCCCGGCTCCGAGCTCAAGAGAGTCGGAGGAGGAACATTTTGAGGGACAGGGTCAAGCATCGACTGATGAGTCGGGCTCTGAAGCATTTGGGCCAGTGCCTCGGACTTAAGAAGTCGACTCACTACCCTCTGAAGGTTATGATCCGAAAGCCTCGATGACCTAGAGGAGTGAGATCTATGGCTCCGTTCAAACAGCAAGGGAGATGCTGGAGCCGAATGAACGGAGCCAAGGGACGGTGACCTAGACCTCTTTCTAGATGTCGGCTCCGATGGTCTGATCGGAGCCGACACAGGAATTTCCAATGCCTCGGCTCCAGCCGGAGCCGAGGAAACCAGAGAAGCTGCAGTCTGAGACTCATCGGCTCCAGCCGGAGCCGATGTAGCAGGAGGTTTTGAAGCCTTAGGCCTCGACTCAGAAGCTGGAGTCGAGGACCTAGAAGCCTTAGAGGGTTTGCCCGAAGTAGCAGTAAGGGAACCCTCAGGCTTAAGCAAACCTCTTAAAATGAGTTTATTTTTTTCTTTCCTGCAGGACTCTAGGGCTGAAGCCATGGCATACAGCACAAGAGTCCTGCAGGTGTAAAGGTCCCAGGCAGTACACACAAGAAGTGTGACTGTCTGTCAGAGACATTTTCTGACAGCACGAGTCACACTTCTTGAAGCCTGAGACCTTTGAGTCCTTAGACATTGTCAAGGAAAGTGTAACCACACACACACTCAAACACACCGATTACACTTTACACAAGTTTAACTAGAAAAAATTACACTTAACACAAGTTTTTCTAGATCCCTAACAAAAAACACATACACTCCACTAAGGGGATGGAAGGGCCAGATGGCCTGTCGTAAGAACTTATAAGTTCTTTGTCGACAAAAAGGTGGCTAAACAGAAGGAAAAGGGTCTAAATCCACTAATTTAAGGGAAATAACTATAATAGGTTAAATTAAAGGGGTTTAAATAGACTATAGATTACTCTATAATAACTGACCCGAAGCCGGTAGAAACCAAACACCTCGATCGCTGTAGCGGCAAACGAGATCTGAGGTAATACCGCCTAGCATTGTGGGATATAAGGGGAGCCTCGAGCCGGTGGAACCAACTCTCGAGCTTTTAGAGTGGCCGAGTCGGAGCCGAGGTCGGCTCCGAACCCATCCAGCAAGAATGAAGGCGAGATGGACAACTTAACATCACCTTGTTACCACCTGGATTGCCATCAGAGACAATACACAGAAATAAAATAAGAGAAGTTACCTCCACAAAGTGACTAAAATCACCAAAAGTTTCTCCCAGGGTTCTGTGCTGAGACCTCTGCTGTTCGGCATCTACATTTTCTGAAGTAAAAGCCAATACCAAAGGGCTCTGTCTGACTAAGTTTGCCGATGAGGATGATTATTTTGAGCACAAAAAGGGAAAGTGGCTATGGTTAAAATGGCCCACAAGGGCAGTTAGCCTAGTACCTATTATGAACATAGCTATGATGAAGGCACATTGTTCTAAACACAAAAGGCTTTAAGATATCTGCAGCAAACTGCAACAAGTTTGTTCTATTATACATGGATGCCCTCTTTATACTTAGTGTGCCAACATACCACAGCTGGGTGTATGTCACACTGAGGTGGGAAGAGCATCTTGAGTTCTTGAAGCTGGGTGTGATGTATGGGGACACCAAGCAGCGAAGTCCCAGTAATAAGTACTGATGCACAAGTCATTTAAATAAACATCTGGCTTTAAACAAAATCAGAAGCAGCAGTACTTCTTTAAAATACTTCACTGGAACAAAACACAAACTCACCTGAAGTTGTTGAAGTAGTTTTTCAATTATTTCAAGAAGAATATCCCAAGTCACCACAGTCAGATCCCGACCATATTTCTTAATTAATCTAGTTATGGACAGTACTATTTCGTAGGATACCACAGCATTTGGACAGGTCAAAGCCTAAAATAATTTAAAACAAAGACTGTTTTAACAGCAGACTTGGCAATCATTTAAGATAGAACTATATTCGGCATAATTTATTTTCCCCTCTTTAGAAATAAAACTATCTGTTCAGTACAATGCTCGGAAAACTGCACCTTAAATTAAAGTGGTTCTACTAGCAGTATGACCTTAGTAGCAAAGGAAGATCATTTAAAAACAAATTTCATCTTTTTTTCAACCCACCAATGGGACTTGCTCAGTGGCTCTACTACTGGCACTCAGACCATCTGCTCCATGGAGCCAAATTACAGGCACTCCCAGGCTACATGACAGCCCTATGGTCCATTCATTCCTGCCCAGGAGGCCCTAGTGGTCCATTCATTCCTTAGAGTGAGAGAGTTGGGGCCATTGGCAGAGGGTTAGTTTGCTGGCCCTGTGGAGCTGCATACCTTCTCACCAAGTGGTGCACCCCCCTCCCCCACTGGCAGCTCACTGAGCCACTGCTGCCCTCTTCAGTTTACAGGTATGAGCACACCATGGCAGCACAGACTCCCTAGGCCCATGCATCACTGACAAAATACTAGGTCATGCTGCTAGGTGTCACCAAAGTGGTATGTCTGAACACCCCCCCCCCCCCTCCAGGCTTGGTGAGCCCGCAGTAGACACTCACTCCTATCCTTCCTGGTCAATTCCTACAGCACCTAAATCACTAATGAACTCTGGCCACCAGTATTATAGCCAGACGTTTCTCTTTCTATGCTATAGAGCTAGTTAAAACACACATTATCTTGATGATCTAGCAGACATGCAAATATTACTATTACTGTTGTCAATAAGGGAAAAATGAAATCAAACATGAAAATCTACAGACTTTTATAAACAAATAAAAACCTAACTTAACTGCATCACTTCTAGCTCTCTCGCTCACTACTACCTACACATTTTTTCCCATCATTTTCCATACTAGTTAGCTTACGTTACATTCAATTCTCATAATCCCCTTATTACTGTACTTTAATTTTATTAACTTCCAAAGTTCACACAACTTTATCTGTATATTTACTTACTTCATGCCTAGTACTTTGGGTTCAGCAATGTATTAACCTTAGTCTTACCATATTTCTGCTTAGTTTCTTGCCATACTACGTGAAAATTTCCATATATGTATTGTATTTCTATCCATTCTATATATTCCTTTATTGCATGTTATGTAATTACTTCAGAAGTATGTATACTTAAAATGTGATCTGTGTTTTTCTTTGTTCTTACTATTTGCTTACTTAAACTTTGTTTTTTTAGGGAGCTTTTCTCCTCGGGTCTCTGCTGAAAAAGGGCTTCTAAGAACCCAGACAGACTAACCCATTTATCAAATGTAAAAATAAATATAAAGTATGCCAGTACCTTGAAAATATTAAACTGACATGTTTCAGTCATTCATTCGTTCAACTATCCACTTAGAGATCACATGCAAAGGTGCATTTTATTTACCATTTTGTTTTATATTAATTATGTTCTTGCTTACAGTGGAGTTTATGATACTAAAACTTGAAGTTTTTAATTTAGTTTCTTAAACTGAACTGTATTTGCTAGGTTTAATAAACGTTTGCTTATTTACCATATGCAAAGTAGCTGCCAGGTACTTCCTGCATCACGTGGTCATGTATTTTGATGATGCAATAGGGGGAATAAACACCCTGTAGAGGACAGGCATGTTTGCTGTAGCAGAAAGCAAATTAACGGATTACGTACTACAAACTGCAGCACAATCCTTCATTTAATCAACAACTTCCTAAATGCATTTACAATCAAATAAAAAAGTACCATGTCATCATACAGGGTGAGCTTCTGCAGTGGACAAAGTACAGCTTTGTACACTTACTATAAATGTAGATGTTTGAGCGTATTCACTGTTGCAGTCATCACATTTGGATCATCTGCCTGCAGGTAGCCCTTAGCCAGCCTGAATACCAGTGTCTTCGGATTTCTGTGTCGGATGCTGCCGCTTCTTCCATGGCGTCAGGGGTACAAAACATGCAGCAGACACCATTACATCAGTTTTTCTTGCCCCAGATGTCAGGTGCCCCCAAAATAGGAAGCAATTATATGGTATGGGACCTCCCCAGTAAAAAGCAAATACACATGATATAATATATGCCAAACAAGAAGGAAAGGTAGACCCAAGAGAAGTCAGCGGGCTGGAGGGAGGGTAACCAGGACTGCAACAGTGAATACACTCTAATCTACATTTATGGTAAGTGTACAACAACTATACTATGTTATTCACGTCTCACTGTTGCAATCACCACATTTGGGTTGATTCCCAAAGCTAAGGAAGGGTGGAGGCAGATAAAGAGCATTAGGGCTAATAATCAGGCCTTGTAAAACTGCTGTGGCAAATCTAGCTCTGGATTTAGAAAAGATAGGCAGGTGGCAATGCTTGGTGAAAGTATGTACAGAGCTCCAGGTAGCAGCTTCCAGGATGTCCCTGGTAGGACTCCTTTGTGAAATGCTGTAGAGGAAGTTGCAGCCCTGGTGGAATGTGGTCTTATCTCTGTGGGGTAGGTTTTTCCATAGTGCTTGTCGCAGAAATGCATGCAATGGGCTATCCATTTGGAAATAGTTTGCTTTGAAATGGTCTTCCCCTCTGTCCCCGCAGCAAATTTAACTAGCAGCTGGTCAGATTTTCTGAGAGGCTTAGTTCTGTCCAAACAGAATCAAAGCTGTCTGTGCACGTCCAGAGAATGCAGTATCGTTTCCCCCTTATTTTGAGGATTAGAGAAAAAAGTAGACAAATGAATGGACTGCTTTAGAGCCACACTAGACACCACCTTGAGCATAAAAGATGGATTAGCCCCGAGGGAAACCCTGTCCGCATGGAAGATAAAGAAGGGTTTCACTGCCATGAGGGTCTGCAGTTCACACACTCTTCTTGCAGAAGTGATGGCTAGAAGTAAGGCTGTTTTCCAAGAAAGGAATTTCAACTCTGCTGTAGAAGCTGGTTCAAAAGGGGGGGGGTTTCCACTACAAAGTTAAGGTCCCAGCAGGCTGGTGTGGGAGCTCTCCTGGGGGGGTGGGGTGTCTTAAATATTTGGCCCTTCTAAGGAATTGTTTTAGCAGGGGATGAGAGAAGAAGGGTGGCTCAGTATTATAATGTGCCGATATGGCAGAGGCGTGAATCTTAATTGAAGACAAAGATAGGCCCTTGTGGAGCATTTCTGTTAAATAGTCTAGAATATGAGGTAAGATGGGCACCGCTGTGCCCATCCCCTGAGCCTGACTCCAAGAACAGTATCTTTTTCCACTTTTCTGAATAGGATTTTCTAGTACTAGGCCTCCTCGCCTCAAGAATGACATCCACCACCTGCTTACTGAGGGCTGTTAAAGGTGAGCTCATGGAATTAGCCAGGCTGCAAGTTTCAGGGTTTGAAGCTGAGGGTGCGGAATCTGGCCCATCTGCTGGGACAGCAGGGAAGGGGTCTGAGGCAGGTGCCATGGTTGCCACTGGCAATTTAAAGTCATAATGGCCAAAGCAGCAGAAGTGTATACCTTCTTACCC